>NC_092877.1:381050540-381350540 GCF_028372415.1 Notamacropus eugenii
TTTCTACTCCGCCATCTTGGCTCCGCCCTCTGCTTTGCATTTTAGTACAAGGAAGAGAGCTCACTAGATATATAAATGGGCTGTGTGACTTCTTGTTGAATATGAGGTGAGTGGATGGATCAGGATGAGACTAATTCCCAGACAGAATATATTCATATTCAAGGTCATCTTCAGAGGGGAATAGGGATGACTGGAGCAAGTAAAATAATGGGTCACCTGAGCCCTGAAGAAACTGTGTTGTTGTAATTCCTTTCAGCTGATCAATGGGGTTCATGTTCTGGGCACAGACTGAAATCACTTTGAAAGAGAGAGAGGAGAGGAGAGGAGAGGAGAGGAGAGGGAGAGAGACAGACAGAGACATTATATATATTGAAATTTCATAGATAATCATACTGATTTTGGTTGACTACAAGATCGAAATGAGTCAAGTACGTGGTAGAGTAGCTAAGAAAGTCATTGTGATTTGAGGCTGTCTTAAAGGAGACACTGGGTATAAGGAAGTACAGTGGTTAGCTCGGACAGGGAGTATTGTGTCCAGTTTTGTGCACCACCTTCTAAGAATTGCATTGAAGGTTTCCAAAGGAAGACAGCCAGGTGGTGTAGTGGATAGAGAACTGGGCTTGGAATCATGGAGACTCAACTTCATGAATTCAAACCTGACCTCAGACACTTAGCACCTGTATGGTCCTGGGAAAATCACTTCACCCTGTTTGCCTCAGTTTCCTCACCTATAAAATTATCTGGAGAAGAAAATGACAAACCATTCCAATATCTTTGCCAAGAAAACCCCAACTGGGGGTGGTGAAGAATTGGACATGACCAAAAGATAACAGCAAAGATAGTTAGCCTGAAAAAGAGAAGAGTTAATGGGAGTGGAGTGGGGGTGTGCTGCCTGCTATCTTTCTTTAAGTATTTTGAGGCCACTAGTTGTTGCAATGGACAGAGCATTGGACCTGGGATCAGGAAGACCTGTCTTCACATCAGGTCCCAGATATTAAGGCAGCTGTGTGAGGCTGGCCAACACCAAGACCTCTCTCTATCTCAGATTTATCATTTGTAAAATGGGGATAATTAAAGCACCTACATCCCATGGTTTTTGTGAGAACGAAATGAGATAACATCTGTACGGACTTTGCAAAGGTCTAAGTGCAAAACATACATGCACACACATGTAATTATATATATATATACACAAACACATGTATGTATGCGTGTGTGTATAAAATCACCTTTTTGTTATTGTTATATTACAAAGCCCATGACAGTTACGAAGCAACTAAGAACTTAAGAAATGTTCAGCATCCTGGATGATGAAAGTCCTTTGTAAATCATGGTATTCACACCTTAATACAATGGCCTAGATATGGTGTTGCCATGAGGGAGTTCGAAAGCACTATACCCCCAACTTCTGCTTGCTAGGACTCTCAATTCAGTCCATGTCACATTAACTTTATCTGGCTGCTCACTTCACTGTTGACTCACACTGGGTTTGCAGTCCGATAAAACTCTGTGGTCTTCTTCAGAAAAATAACTGTCTATCCATACATATCACTTTGTATTTGCTCAGCTGATTTTTTGAACTGATGTGTTACACTTTGCATTTATCCCCAGTAATTTTCATTTCATTATATACTTGGCTCCATATTCTTGCTCATCAAGAGCTTTTCTGATGCTGACTCTGCCATCAAGCACTTAGCTCTTTCTCCTAACTTTGTATCATGCTCCTGGATTTGAGAAATATATCATATGGGCCATGATACACGATATTGACTGAAATGTCAGACAGGACCGAGCTGGGCACTGATAGATTCTTAAGATACTCCAACAGTTCTCACCAAGTTGATATTACACCATTAATGATTGTTCTTTGCTCTATTCAGCCTTTTCCCATTTTACTGAATTTGACTTTCATCTGCCTTACATGTTTTCTTTCTAGGAACTGATAGCTCAGGGGGTGCATTAGATTAGTTGTTATCACCTATATTGATAAAACAACATGCCATCATTATATCCTTTTTTCCCTTTATAGGTTAACTAAGCATCCCTTTTAATAATGTCCTTTGACTTCTGTAAATTTCTGGCCATCTTTATATTATGACTTGATAAAGACTTTCACCATCACTGATAGATGGAGATCACTTGGCCCTGGTGACTTAAAAATCATTAAGAAAGCTAATAACACTTTCTATGTAACTACTTTAGTTGGATATCAATTACCTTCCAAGCATTTTTGCTCTCTTGTTTTTAGTTCAAAGCTCATTATCCTTGAAAGAGAGAAAAGACACAAAACAGGTGTTCAAGAGTTCTCCTCTAAGCTATTCATTATTTTAATTCCAACCACCCTGAACGGTGACTCTATCTCCTATCTGGGACTCCTTTATTTTTCTTTTGAATATCACTTTTTAAAATGCTTTTCTGTATGCCCTGGCTGTCTTTTGTTTCCCCTGCCCCCAACATAATCAATGATATTCTTCAGAAAATATGATTTTTGAAAACATTTTTATGTTGTGTCCTGTTTCTTTACTGACCGCATTATTTTTTTGTAGATGTTGATTCACTAGAGTTCTCTAAGCAAACCCTTATGTCATCTACAAAAGGTAATACTTTTGTTTCCCTTTAGCTCACTCCACTGATGTATGTTCAAATATCCTGCACATGTTTTCCCTCAGTGGTTCCTGGATTTCCTCAAAGAAAGGTATATTTTCATATACAAGGCTACTCTACACCTTGTCTACCTCACCTTCCTCTTTTAAAAATGGTCATCTGTCTATCGACCTATCTATCAATCTATCAACCCATCTATCTATCTATCTATCTATCTATCTATCTATCTATCTATCTATCTATCTATCTATCTATCTATCTATCTATCTATCTGTCTGTCTATCTATATGCCATTTCTCTAATAAGGTAAATGAATCTGGAAAATTATGTGTGCCATAGACTACATCCCGCACAATTAAAGTGAAATTCTTATGTTTTCTGGGGTGTACCCATCTCATCTTTGTTATATTAATTCATCAAGGACAGCTATTTGTTACTGTCTTAATATCTGTCTCTACAGTTCAGGAGTAAAGAAGAAACAGTTATTGGTTCAGTGGATAGAGCACTGGGCCTGGAGGTAGAAAGAATTGAGGTCAAGTCTAGCTCAGACACTTACTAGCTATGTGACCAGGGCAAGTCATGCAAACTCTGCTTATTTTTCAATTTTCCTCAACTCTAAAATGGGAATGAGAATAACCACCTACCTCCCAGAGTTATTCTAAGAATCCAATAAGATAATGATTGTAAAAGAGCTTTGCCCAGCACTTGGCACATAGTAGGCACTATATAAATATTCTCTAATGAATACATATAAGTATTTTTGTAAAGCCATGAATATAGCGTAATGGAAATGATTTAATCATACAATGATAAAAATCATAGAATGAATCCACAAATTAAATACACATCGGATAGCTTCACTTTCTACAAAACTGAGGAATTAGGTATAGTTTTTGAAAATCCTTCCTGTTTTATATCTGGTGAAACTTTGATTTAAATTGGTTATTTTCTTTGATTGTTTGGGTAAATGCTCCATTGCCTGAGCCTGGAGAGCAGAGTGTACAACAGTGCGATTCATAAGCAACTTGTTAAGTGAAGCTCCAAGAACATAAAGGTGTGGAACATCAAAAGACATTGTGTCAGTGAAGACTTGAGAATGTTAATGGATACATGATTTAACCAGCGTGGCCACTGCCTTCTTTCATGTATCCATTTAAATAATCGCACCATGTGTCATATGTTCTTTACAGGGGAGCTAGCAAATGGGCTGTCAGCTTCTTTCTAGGTCTTTCAGTGTGTCGTAGATAGCAGCTTAGGATGGGCTCTCCTTTGGTGTCCACTCCCTCTTACTCTATGATCAGCTCACATGGCACTTAGGTTTTGTCACTGATGATATCACAGTAATTTCTCACACACAACATATCATTGTCACGTGATGTTGCCCCATTGGACTGGTCTACGTCTTTGCACTGTCTTTTGAGTCATGGCGCTTTTAAATCTGGTGATCATGCTATTTGTCAATTGTATCCTTATTGCATGACCAATAAAATATCACTATTAAATGAACAGACTTTTGTGACAATAAAAATCTTGGCATAAATGAAGGCATTGCCTTATTCCCCCTCTCTCTGCTATTTAATTTGCAGTACACATCGTTGTCCAAATGCAACACTTGTATTTCTTATCAGGCTCCATTCCAGAATCCTCAACCACACCCCAGAAGTCTGCAAGGTCCCCTCAGACCTGTGTAAAAGCAAGCACCCTGAAACATCCAGGATGACCTGCTATACAGGTTCTTAGATCTGCTTTTCTAAAAGGAAAGCAACTTTTGAGGAGTCAACAATCACTTTAATCAAGCATATATATTATTCACTTAGTTCATGGGAAAAAGTCAGCACCCTGAATTTCAGAGAAAATACAAAGAAATAATAACACACAGGGCTTCCAACTACATGACCATAAGCTATACATACATCACAGATCAACAGGCAGGTTCAAATGTACAACCATTACATACATACCTAGTTACCAGAGAGAAAAACACCAACATCTGGATCTTCAAAGCCAGAGGGCTCCTTAGCAGCTGCCTAGAATCTCCTCTGGCCAAACAAACAGTCCTAAAGAGTAAGTCCAAAATAAAACCTCTCCTCAGAGTATTTATACACTTTTCAGAGCCAGAGGACATCACAACCCTTGGGAACCAGTGCATTAGAAATTAACAAAAGGTGTGGGTATCCGCGAAGGAAGACTGTTGACTCTCTAATTGGCATTACAGCCTGGGATTAATGCTTCAAAAGGAATCACTACCCCTAAATATCCTCCCTCTGATTGAATGGTTCTTCCCAGAATGTGAAGTTAAGAAGATGCTCAGGCTACTCATCTCTGTATATCTTACCAGACTGCTGTTTGGACTTCATCATGCTCCTGGGAGGCGTAGGGGGAGTTATCTATTGTCCTCAACGTTTTAGCCATTTTTAATGAGTTTTCTTCCCTCATTAGAGTGTAAACTCTTGAAGGTAGGGATTTTTTTCACTTTATTTTGTTCCCACTGTTTGACACAGCGTAGCACAAAGTAAGTGCTTAATATATGCTTGATGACTAATGATTGCCCAAGAAATATAGTGATGCATTAGCTCAGTGACTTGCTGGTCCATAATAGTCATAAGAGTATTCATCCACTTGCTTTTCCTGTGTGGTTTGCTAGGCTAATAATCTCTTCAGAGTAGCTATAATTTTCATTTAGAAGTCTCATTAGTAATTTGAACACAACCATTGACACATTGACAGTAATTGACACAACCATTACAATTTCATCCACACGTAGGAAAAAAACGTGTAGGGGTACAGGTCCAGGGAGTCACATTATCTGTAGACAATTCCTCTTCCAGTTGAACTACATACAGTATAGAGCATGACCATAATGTGGGTGTTTTATGACTATACATTCCCTGGATTATACGGTACTTGACAGTTATATTTAAAAGGTGCTAGAACAAGGCAATCTCTGAGCTTCCACATCAAGGAATTTTATATATTATTAACATGTCCATGAGATATGCCATGTTTGAGAATGGCCATGGAGCTTGTGCTTTCTACTATCAAGTCACATGTGTTTGTGCATTGTTACTAAGAAATAGAGAACCTACATCATGGGATCTTTGTGTTCTGTCTCCCTAAGAGGTATTAGTGGGTGAGCAAAGGATTGTTTGAATAAGTGGGGTTGAGTTTCCCCATTTGAGGTGTTTTTCATTTTGATATTCTCTTCTAATTTAGTCTTAGTTTTTAATCTTTGCTTTAGCCAGCAGATGATCTATCAGAGTACTCAGAACTGATTCTCGAATTATATATGTCACTAAGCAGTCACTTCCTGTTTTTTAAAAGATATCTATATACACATATGTGTGTATGTATGTGCACATATACATGCATGTACTTTGCCCAGATTCATGATTTTATAGATTCAGAGCCCTGAATGTGAAAATTTTCCTTCACCATGAGTCATAGGTAACTTGATATCTTCAAATATTTCCTTTGAGGGCACTAAAAGGGTTCATGAATTCCTCATGAGCACACAGTTGGTATGGCCAGTTCTTGCTGGTCTGGTTCTGTTGGTGGCCATCTGTCCAGTCAGTGGTACTGCGTCTTTAAAGGAAAGTTTGTTTTTTTCCCATGTGATGCTATTTGTTGTTTGCTCCAAGAAATGAAAAATACTCTGAAGTGTCCAACACAAAGACCAGGGACTATCTTGCAATGCCAAGCTTTCCCCTCACTTGCTGTTTTCTGTTCTGAGATCAGATGGGTGGATGATGTCAGTTTAAATTCCAGTACTCACTTCATTGTGCATTCTGCTTGTTCCCAAAAGCCATTTTTGCATTCTATCCCTCTCGCATTTGTGACTATGATATATACTGGGATGTAAATGGAGTAGTGCGACAAATACGTACTCCCATAAGTACTTTGGTGAAAATCCCTCATGAAGGGCAGAGGAGAGAATCTTCTAGGTGGTTATGAGTGACCTTGGTGCCTGTCTGTTCTCATCTTGACCTGAACAAAAATATCTTACACAACACCCTGGATGAGTGGCCGTGCAATGCCCACACCCAGAGCTCTGAGGGGGCAGCCAGCCCTTGCTGATGCTGCCTTTGGGAGATCTCACATTTTTAGCTAGTCTCCTTAGACTGAGTAAAGATGTACAGCACAGAGAGATGATGAGACGTCTTGTATACATGAATATACAAATCACAAATCTCGTTGTTACAGGGTAAGCACCACCTTGACTTGGGGTTTTTTCTCCAACTGCGAATGCCCTCCCTCCCTAAATACCTTCTGTTGTACTTGTTTTTTTGTCTTTATTTGGTATATACTCTCATCTAGATTTGCTGTCCTGGCCTTTACATGGTAAAAATCTCCCAAGAAAGGACAGGTTATTTCCCATTTTATCACTTGTATTCCCAGCACATAGTGCAGAGGCTGGCACATAGAAAGTTCTTAATAAGTGCTTACTGATTGATTGATCTCAAATCTTACACCTTGAAGTTGGAAAAGATAGCAGGATTTTGAACCAGACCTGAGCTGTCATGTAGCACTTACTACTGAAAAACTTTAGTAAAGTCCCTTTTCAAGGCTTTAATTCCCTCTTCTAGATAATAAGGGCTATGGAGTAGGTGATCTCCAAGGTCTCTTTATTCTCTAGTGTTTTATATTTATTAGATACCATACAGTCCAACCTTCTCCCTTTACAAATGGGGAAACTGAGGCTCATAGAAGGTACTTACTCAAGGTCATACCATTAAGCAGCGGCAGAACCAAGGATACTTCTCAGGTCTTCTGACTCCTATTTCTAGGGGGTTTATATTATATCCTTCTGCGTCTCTATGTAGCAGAGTGAAACGTCTTCATTAGCTCAGAATAATGAGGGAGCAGAAAAGGAAAGGTAGCAATGAGAAGAGCCAATCCATTACCTCATCCCTAATTTCAGTGATTGCGCAGTGCTTCCTCTGAGACATATTTTAGGCAGCTCCCTGAAGAATCTTAAGCACTTTGCCTCAATTCATTATCTCCCCTGTACCTCCATCACCATCAGGGAAGGAAGGAAGGCCAGGAGGACTTTCTCCGCTAGAATTCTTTCACTGGACATAGAGTACTATCAGCAAGAGGGCACATAGTCTCAGAAGCCTCCATATTAAGGGAGAGGGTATCCTGTAGCTATTCAATCTGGCAAGGCACATACTACCTAGATTTGACCCTTAAGCCTCATAGATCACATATCATTTGCTTAATACGTCACTTACGGGTTCTAGTAGTGACCAGCCAACCTTTATCAGAGGCGTGGGCCCATTTGATCTTGATGACTTTTTGATAATTCCTTAGGTCTGAAAGAGGTGAGAATCACGCACTGCGAATGCCTTCTGCTCCCAAGTCCTTTAAACAGTAACCGAATTTTGTGTGTCCGTGTGAGTGGATGTTTGTAAGTCTCAATAATATCGAGTAAACCCTAGTAAGAACCTAGATGCATCAAATCACAGAATTGAAAAGCTGGGGGGAATCTCAGAATGACTTTCCTCTGGAGGATTTCCTGTTTATTCTGTGTATCGCTTGTTTGTATATAGTTAATTGTATATTGTCTCTCCCATCAGATTATGAGATCCTTGGGGGCAGAGACTGTATTTTGCCTTCCTTTGTATTGCCATCACTTAGCCTGGTCCATAGTAGGTAGTTAATACATGTTTGTTGACTGACTTGTGGTCCAACCATGACCTGCTCATGTATCTCTACTATACTGATCTCCACTGATCTCACTTTCCTTTGCTGAAACATTACCATTGCCGTTGGTGCTGTCTGATCCCACCTCAGCCTAAACAAGCGTTTCTAACACAACACCCTGGATGAGTGGCCATTCGGCCTCTACTCTCCGAGCTCTGATGAGGAGGCAACCCGCCCTTCCTGATGCCGAAGCTCACTATCTCCTGAGGTCTCCCATTCCTCCTTGGCAAAGCCCTAATTATGAAAGAGAGTATCTGCATAATACTTTAAAATTTGCAAAGAACTTTACACGAGGTATCTCGTTTGATCCTCATATGGACAGTGAAGTAGGCGCTATTATCCCATTTTTTAAGAGATGAGGAAACTGAGGCTGAGAGAGATTCAGTAATTGTACAGGGTCACACAGCTAGTAAACATTTGAGACAGGATTAGAATTCATTTCTTGCTGACTTCCAGTCCTGGGATTTCCTGGGTCACCGATCAGACTGCATTCATTGGACTCTAACCTCACATTGTTAGTTTTTTCCTAATATCAGATCTAAATTTGCCTCTTTACTCTCCATCCCCTGCCTAGATTTTCCCCCTGGGATGAATCAGAACCAACTCATTTTCTTCCTCCAGAAAGACCTTTAAATACTCTGCTCCACTCATACGGCATGAATGTCTAGCTTTCTAAAAACCCAGTTGCCCTCTTTTGGAAACTCTCCAGGTTCTCATCCTTCTTCCTAAAATTTAAGCTCCTTTCTCCTCACCCCCCAAAATTATTGAACATGTTCTATCAACAGGGCAGAGTACTGAGGGATAATCACTTCCCTTATTCCTGAGACTCTGGCTGTTTTGGTGCAGTCAAAGATCACACAAGATTTTTATGACTGTTGTACCACACTTCTCATTCACATAGAGCTTGATATGACTTCATCAATGATTTTCATTCATTTGAACCACATATGTTCTCAGTGGACAGGCATGACAATTCCTTTTGAGTCCCAGGGAAGTGGTTGTATTGAACTGGGCAGAATCTCTACACATTCATGATTTTCTTTACCATGGACCTTGGAGTTGCAACATACTTCCTCATTTCTTTCTTTCCTCCAACACTTATCTGTCCCCAGGTACGAATCCATGGCATCCTTCATTTAGAAGAACAGAAATTGGATTTTTCCCAATTTCAGCAATTTGTTTTGGGGGTCTTGGTTCAGTCTCCTCCATGTCCCAACTTTCTGGAGAATCACAGAACTGTAGATTTTGGAGCAGCTGGCAAATGATGGTGGACATTGCTCTAATCTGTAGAGTTTTTTCAAGTTCACAAAGTGCTTTCCAAATATTATATTATTTTGTCCTCACAACAATTCTGAAAGGTGGTGCTATTATCACAATTTTAACAGATGAGAAAACTGAGGCAGAGGTTAAGTGATTTATCTAGGGTCACACAGCTATTAAATGTCTAAGACTAGCTTTGAATTCTAGTCTTCTCTAGAGTAAAAAATAGTTTCCCTATAATATACCCACCAATAGTTGGTCAGAACCTGATTTAAGACCTTCAAAGAAAGGACATAAATTTGTTGACCTAGATATCCTATTCTATTTATGGAGAGCTTTACTTTTTTAGGAAGTTCCCTCCCCCACAAAAAATCAAGTAGTCTCTTTTCAATTTTCACCTTCCTCCTTGTGATGAATTCTGGGGCCAAACAGAAAAAATTAAGTCAGTTACTTAGCACAGAGTGCCAGGTCTAAAATCAGAAACACTTGAATTCAAAGCCAGCCTCATACCTTTACAAGCTGTGTGACTCTGGGCAAGTCACTTAAGCTGTTTGCTTCAGTTTGGGGGATAACAGCACCTCACTCAAAGCGTTGTTATGAGGATCAAATGATGCAGTAACTGTAAAATGCTTAGCACTGTTCCTGGCACATAATAAGCGCTACATAAATGTTAGTGATGATGATGATGATGCCAAGAAGGATTTATTAAGTACTTACTATATACCAGATACCATGATAGACACATCCAATGACTCCTGCATAGGATAACATCTCTTATACTAGAAGTCAGTTATGCGCCCTGAGGGGTTCTCTTCTATTTATTAAATCCCCCAATCCTTGGAATGGATACTCCAATCTCAAGGAGTCAGTGCCCTTCACCATCTTTACTGCCTCTCCTGTCCACCTTATCAATATCTTGCTTATACATTGTTCCCCCTGTCCTCTGAAGCACCCATTCCCTTTTTAACATCTTCTGCTCTGGAGCTCCTTCTCTGTTCGAGATGCTTTCCCTCCTCCTCTTCTCTCCACAATAGTCAGTAGTCATGCTAAGCCTGTACCCATATCTCTCTGTCCACAGGATTCTCAGAGAGGTCTGAATCCTCAGTTCCAGTAATGGAACCAGACATTTCCAAGAGCTCCACTGCCCAAGGAATCTAGTGAAGGCCTTAAATTCTGGTTCAGGATCATGGATCCGATCACTTTTGCAGGATACCATGCATGGATCTGTGTATGTCTGCTTAAGGAAGGAGAGGAAATATGTCCTGTTATGAATTCATTCTCCACTGTCCTTTGAAAGGCGATAACCAGCCATGTACTGCCATCTGGTGGGCATCCGTGATCATTGCATCTTAGGTAGAGAATTCCTTCCCTCCTCCTCCTGACTCCTTTCCCCCTGGCAGAACCTTTGGTTATTGAGGTCGGATAGCAATTTCCTCTAAGGATCTTTTTAGTTATAGTTGCTCAGCTTCGTAGACTGCAAACTCCCCTCTTCCACAACAGGATGTCTGCTCAGAAACAATTTTCATCTGTGCATTGGAACATTCATGGAGCAGAGCAGGTGCTTGATGATTACCTTGGCTTCTGAATGTAGTCAATGAAATCACAAGAATGTGAGATTAGGAGTAAAGAGACATATAAGGAGAAGAACCCTCATCTGGAATCAGAGAGGCATCATTCAGATCTAGCCTCTGACGCTTCACTGAAGCACCTCAGGCAATCATGTGATATCACTGGGTCTCAGTTTCTTTATACGGAACAAGAGGGGTTTGGATCATCTGTCTTCCTATGTACTTTACCTCTCTAGTCTAAAATCAGGTTTTGGATCCCTATTCTACAGTTTACTAGCTGGGGAACCTAATCCCTTCTGGATCTGAGTTTCCTGTGTAGGATGCTGAGGTTGGGTTAGTCGACAAAGGTCCCTTCCAGCTCTGAGTTTGATTAAAGTCTCCTGACACCAAAGGTATTGAGAATCATAGAACATTAGACCTTGCAGGAGCCTCAATGATCTCATCAGGCAACCTCTTCATTTTGCCGCTTAAGAGATGAAAGGATTTGTTGAAGCTCACACTGCTAGTTATTGACAAAGACAGAAATAGAAATTAGGGCTTCTGGCTCTAGGTCCAGTGATCCTCCTATGGTGCTGTGCTCCCAGGAAGCATAAGAAACCAGCTGGAATCATCAGTTGCTTCCAGCAGCCCTGGGCTTCCACATCACTGACTCTTATCTGTCTTAGAGTCTTAATGGAGGGAAAATCCTTGTTCTCCCTTCTGACTCTTAATCAATCATCCTAAGAGCTCTGGGTATTTGGGACGAGTGCCTCACACACTGGCTTCACTGACCCCATACTGACTGCAATGCTTTGCTTAAATATTTCATGTGAACATGTGTCCAATACTGATCATCTCCTATAGCGACTGATTTCGTCCCTGCCCCAATTACATTATATTTATTTTGTGCGTGTCTTGTATACATATGTGTACATTGATACAAATATGAATATACAAATATGAATGTACATGCATCTATCTATATATATTTGTATAGGTAAAGTATGTTTTATATATGTATTTACATTATATATTTGTACATATGTATATGTATGTACATGTGTATGTATGTATATATGTATGAATATTCTTCCTCCTCACTCCTATTTTTAATAAAATTTTCTTGAGGGCAGAGGCTACACTGTTTCTGTCTTAGAATTCTGAGAATCTGGGGTGTAGTCAGGTCTCTATATAAGGATGAGGGACTGCTCCCATCTTAAAATTAATTACAGATAGCTGAATGAATCAATCACTCAAAATAAACTGTATATGACTAAGTCCTCAATCAATTTGAAAGCATCCTAGGCGATTGCAGATAACGTCACCCTGGATGGTTGCTTGATGAAAACCTGTCATATTTTTTGGGTGATATATAAACTAGAATCCCAATTTGCAATCTCCTAGGCAAGTTTCAAGACAGTGTTGTGGTGGTGCAACTCTAGCCATGGCCTTAAGAGAGAATCATATGCCAGGTGGAAATATTTTTTTCTTTCCTTTTCCCTCAATACCCCCATGAGATGGGGAGACCTATCAAAGGCATCAGAGTTTGCACAGTTGACCAGAGACAGTAGAAATTTCCCTGAAGTGGTAGTAGGTAATGACAGAGGAAGGGCTCGAAGATGGATGTGAGGCTGGTGACAGTTTTAAGGAGGAGGAGCCCTGATGGCAAAGATGAATATCAGCTAAAGACTCTAGAAAGGCCCTATTCTTCAGAGTACAGAACAAAGCTGAATCTCAGGGGATCTTTATGAGGACCCTATGAAGAAAGAGACTTTTGGTATCCAGGAGCTCTGAAATAACCGTTTAATAATACATGTTCTGTAGATAGGAAGAGTGTATGTGGTGCAGCGGATAGACCACCAGGCCTGTAGTCAATAAGACCTGAATTAAATCTGACCTCAGACGCTTACTAACTGTGACCCTGGGTGAGTCACTTAACCTTTGTCTGCCTCAATTTCTTCATGCATAAAATAGAGATAATAATAGTACCTATCTCCCAGGGTGTTGTGAGGATCCAATGAGATGATAATTGTAAAGTGTTTAGCACACTGACTGACCCTTTGTGAAAGCTTTATAAAGGTTAGCTATGATAACGATGATGATGATGACGATGATGATATACGCTTCACTGGCTTCATGCTTGTAGTGCCAATATGTTATTCACAGTGCCTATAGCAGCCATGAGTATCCCAGTGAAATTCTGAATTGTAAAACACAAAAGACTCTCCACACGGAAGACAGAACCAAAACATTTATTTAGACACCAGAAAGCCAAATCCATCATAGTAACAAGGACATCTATACACAATAACAAGGTAGAGGGCAACACCAGCCCCAAGACTTCCTCTGTTATGTTTTCCACAAACCAGGTTCCTTAAACAAATCACAAGCCGGCTGCCTTAAACAAAATCACACACAAACTCTTTCACTCATGCTAGCCAGCTACCTGCTTGCCTGCACCCTTCCTAACTCTGACTGCTCTCTTACTTCCTCTAAGCTGTAGTCTAGCTGCACCTCTTCCTCTTCCACCCATTCAGCAAGTTCATCCCACCACATGATCCCTGTGACTCAGACTTCCCTGTAACCCAGGCAGGTTACATAGGCTTATTAATGAATGGGAAAGATCTTCCCATTTAAATTACTATCACAATACTCTAAGCTTAAACTTTCTTTTTGTTTTTTATATGTAGCTATGGAAGAATATACCACAGTTTTAGGGGAGAAATGTTTCTCACTAACTTTTTTCTTCTTTTTCACCTTAGGAAATATCTATGCTAAATGCAAATAGAGTCTATTCGCCCATGCTCAATTGGAATTATGCTGTTAGGGGTTCATGGGTGACAGTAAACATCAACACATTGATTACATGTATAAACATGAGAGGGGAGGAGTGATGATGCTAGTGCTGGTTGGGGCAGTAGCTCAGAGTGGGTACTACAATCAGATACTTCATTATTTTGTCAATTCAGTTGATGATTTTCCAATGTCTCTGAAGAGATATGTAATGGATTTAGCACACATATAAACTAGAAACTACTCAACAGCCAAAATGTGAACAATATTACTAAAAGAATGTATGATCAGAAAACACAAAATATGATCTCTTTGTAATGAAAGTGAGGGATAATTAATCAATGGATAGCCTTATGCTGGTAAATAATATGCATTTAATAAAATACTTGCTGATTGCTTAATTAGCAACCCATTTGTCCCATTGGTATCAAGGCAATGTTAAGAGATGAAAAGCAAGACATACAAAATATTGGGTGGAACATGTTAAAAAAAAAAACTAGAGAATTTGGGACCAGTTACACAACTTAGGCAGGACTTTTGCTGTCCATGTGAGATGGAACCTGATGAGATCCCACTGAAGACCTTTATGAAGATATAAGAGAAAGTGCTCTAATCACCTCTTCTTAGAGAATTGCAATTTAAAACAACTCTTCAGATACCATCTCACACTAATGAATTTGGCTAATATGACCCCCCCAAAAGGAAAATGATTAATACTGAAGAGGGGCATATTGGGACACAAATGCAGTGTTGGTGGAGTTGTGAATTGATCCACCATTTTGAATAGCAATTGTCCTAGGGTAACCAAACTGTGCATCCCCTTTGATCTAGCCATATCACTATGATCCCAAAGAGATCAAAGAAAAGGGAAAGGAACCCATGTGTGCAAAAAATTATTTAACTCTACTCATGGTAGTGAAATATTGGAAGTTAAGGGATGCGCATCAATTGAGGTATGACTGAACAAGCTGTGGCATATGAATATAAATGTGAAACTATTGTACTGTAAGAAATAATTAACAGGCAGGTTTCAGAAAAACCTGAAAGACTTGTACACACTGATACAAAGTGAAATGAGCACAACCAGGAAAACATTGTATATAGGAACAACATCATGTGATGATCATCTATGAATGACCCAGCTCTTCTCAGTGACATAATGATCTAAGACAAATACAAAAGATTCATGAAGGAAAATGCTATTCATACCCAGATAATAAACTTATGGATTTTGAAAGCAGATTGAAGCATTTTTTTTACTTTATTCTTCTTAATTTTTTTTCTTTTGATCTACTTCTTCTTCCACAACTGTGATGAATATGGAAATATGTCCCTGTTCTTAAGAAAGTTATTTGGAAGAAAAGACAGTGGCCTGATCCAAAGTTGCCATTTGTTAATTATGTGACTATGTACAAGTTCCTTTATCTGTCTGAACCTCAGTTTTCTCATCAGTATTGAGGGATTTGGACTCAATTATCCCTAAGGCTCCTTCCAGCTCTGTCTGTGATCTTACTATCCTAAATTGACTGATGGGTCTTAGCTTAGCCCTTTTCTGCTGGCATGATCTTGTCTAAGTCACTCCATTGCACTTGACATCATTTTTTTCCATCTGTAAAGAGAGGAGGTTATTCTAGATGGTCTCTGAGCTCCCTTCTAGCTCTAGAAACACAATCTTTTGATGAGTCCCTTCCTATCTGTGTGGCATACTTCCTTCATCTGGAAGATGGAAGAATTAAACTAGATGATTTCTGAGGTCCTATCTAGCTATATGTCTGTAACCCTTTGACTTTGAGATTGAATTTCTGTGTAATTTTCAACTAAGGATGGAAAAGGTCAATTTTCACTTGCTCTTTTACTTTTCTTCTCCTTCTCCTTCCACGTTGTTGCTGCTGTTATTGTCCTTAGGAAGAAATGTCAGCTCCTCACACAGCCTCGATCACTGCTTCCTCAGCATGCTTCCAAAGCAGGTCAGTGGTGGTCCGTGTGGGATTAAACTCATAGACTACATTTGAAGGTCCATTGGAGATATTGAGCTGGGAAAAGAAGCCCCTTTGGTGTAAAGTGCATTATTGAGACATTTAATGTGTCAAGATGATGGGATTCATTTATTCAGGAGATATTCGGCCATGTATCAGGCACTGTAACCCTAGGGCAGGTCTCCTTTGCTGGGTCCCATGCAGACCATGCCCTCTAACCATCAGTGTCTTTCCAAGCTCTGTCCTGGGCCTTTTTCTCTTTTCCCTGTTCATGATCTCATCAGTTCTTGTGGGTTTAATTACCTTCCCTATGCTGATGACCCTTAAATTTACTTATCCTGTCCCAAACTATTTGTTGTTGTTCAGATGTTTTAGTCATATCTGACTCTTCCTGACTTCCTTCTCCAGCTCATTTTACAGGCGAGGAAACTGAGTCAAACAAGGCTAAATGACTTGTCCAAGGCCACAAAGTTTGTTAGAGTCTGAGATCAGATTTGAACTCAGGAAAATGGGTTTTCCTGATTTAAGGCACAGCACTCTGTCCACTGTGCCACCAAATTAGATGTCCAGTAGGTATCTGAAGTTTATTATGTGTAAAATGGACTCCTTATGATCCCCCTGCAACCTTCCCTGTCCTATCTTACCTATTACTATAGAGGGAAAAACCATCCTCCCATTCCCTCAAACTCACAACCTAGGAGTCATCCTGGACTCCTCACTATCCCTAACTCCCTCCCCCTCCCACATCCAAATTGTTGCCAAGACCTGTATATTTTTTCTTTGCAATATCCCTCCATGCATCCCTCTGCTCCTGTGACACTGCTGGGGTAGGGAGGCTGTCTACCTCAAGTCTCTCCTCACTCCAATCCATCCTCCATTCACAAAAGTGATTTTCTTTAAAGCACGTCTATCCCTATACTCTATAAACTCCAATAGCTCCCTATTACCTGCAAGATCAAATACAAAAGGCTTTGTTTGGCAACTATAGCCCTTCATAGCATTGCTCCTTCCCACTTTTTCTTAATACCTTGCTCTTTGGCAGGAATTCATTGATTCAGTGACACTGGTCTCCTGGCTGCTCCATGAACAAGACCGACCATGTCTTGATTCTCATCATTTTCTGTGCCTTGTTGCCATGACTGCAATATTCTTGGTGCTCTTCTCTGAGTACTGTCCTCTCTGGTTCCCTTTAAGAGCCAACTCAAATTCGACTTTCTACAGCAAGTCTTTCCTAACCTTTTAAAATTCCAGGGTCGTTCTTCTTCACTATTTCTCATTTATTCTACAATTATGTGCGCACGCGCACGTGTGTGTGTGTGTGTGTGTGTGTGTGTGTGTGTGTGCAGCTTACCTCCCCCATTAGGTTGTAAAGGTCTTCTTGCAGCTTTTTGTATCCCCAGTACTTATCACAATGGTGATATATTACAGATGCCTAAAAAAATGTTCATTGATTGATTAAAACTAAGCCAATCTTCCCCTTCCCCCATTCAATGTGTTACAAGTTCTTGTAGAATTCCATATCTATATTCAGATTACCAGGATGGGTCTTTGTGATCCTTTGTGAGCCCTTTTCTGCCCCAAGGCCTGAGGACAAGATTTGGAGTCTGCCATTCACATCTTTGTTTTCTAATCCAGATTTTGGATTTCATCATGCCAATGATCCTTTAGCAGGGCCCTAGATTGCTCTGTCAAGTCCAGAGTGACAGAATTTATTCATATTCCAGGAGATCAGTGACTTACTTGCCTCTGTATGAAGGAAGATATTCAGTTCTGTTAGGAATTATCTGAAGCCCAAGGCAGGTGGCTAGGCATCTTCCCTCAGATCCTTATCCAAATGGGACAAAAGAGGTCTATTATGCATGAAGAACACATGAGCTGGTGGCTTTGCTCCCTTGTTCTGGGATTTCCTAATGGTGCATATATCAAAGATTCAAAATCTTTTTTACCAATATTTTGATAATTGCTTTTTCAATACAAATTCTTTCTTTTGGAGTTCAATGCATTCATCCAGAGGACCAAAAACACAATTGTACATGCTACAAAATGAAAAAGCAAAGCAAAGCAAACACAACTTGACTTCCCTCCTTGAAGCTAAACCCTGCCTTAGCCTTATTGGCTAGACTTCCTTCTCGGTTTTCCTCATTGTGACGAGCCGTACCTTGTCAATGGGTAGCTGGTGAGGGTTGAACCACCCTTGTCCTCAACCTCTCCCTGTCCTAGTGACTTCATTGTAGGACAGTGGTCATTCGGAGGAGGATAGCAGCTTTGTTCAGGGATGGAACTGTGGTGAGGTCTTAAAACATGTGGAAGGAAAGAAAGAAGGAGGAAGGGAGTGGTGAAACATAGAAGGGAAAGAGCAATGGAAGAAGGAAGGAAGAAGGAGGAGTGGAAAGGATGATAGGAGAAGGGAGAACAGAGGCTGGCATGAAGGAAGGAAGGAATTGCACGTCAGTACTTATTTCTACTCTAATGTTCTATGGCCTCTTGAGAAAGTTATTCCCTCTATTCCTGTTTTTCTTTTTTCTCTTAAAAATGTCTTATCAAAACCAATTCCTATTATCCTCAAAAGGATATAAAGGCCTCATCTAAAGGGGCTCATCCAATCACTCTCAAAGAATGGCCTTGTATCCTTGCCTTTATCTTCAGAGGAGACTCAGTGGCCTCCTTTGGTGAGAAAGTTAATGTTGGTGACCTTCGTGTGGGCCTTCAGCCAGTCTTGCTCCTCTCTTCCCAGCAAGGACAACATTCCCTGGGCTGTCACACTGCCTGACATACCTCTTTTGTCATCTTACCCCAAACCCTCCTACTATAAGTCTTTTTTCCCTGTTGACAGTGGAAACAGGGAGCAGCTGTTCACTGTCACTCCTACAATATCCCTTCATATACATCAGGACAACAATTGAGTGTCCACCCCCGCTCCTCCTAGTTTTCTTCACTGCAGGCTAAATAAAACCATTTCCTGGAATATTGCCTTATAGGGTTGATTCCCCCAGTCCTATTTTGATGGCTCTGTAGGACCTCCAGCTTCTCTAGGGGATGCTTTCATCAGTGTCTCCAAATAGAGTGTGCTAATGAACAAGTGACTGAGGAGGAGGAGGAGGATGAATGGAGGCTTTTTTCTTACATTCTTTTATTCCCTGAGATGATGCTGACTGTTGCCAATGACAGCACAATGATTCAGACTGAATTTCTAGTCTGCAGTGGGAAATGTGATGGATGAAGGCTCAGAGGACCTGGGTTTGAATCCAGTTTCAGTCACTTGTTCCTGTGTGAACCTGAGTAGGCCACTTAATATAATTTGGGCCTCAATATTGTTCATCTATAAAATAAGAGAACTGGTTTCTCTACCTTGCCAGGTGTCTTTCATCTCTGAATCTATGATTTTCCCTCCAGAAGAGAGAGGGCTGGAGAAAATCATTTACACATAGAGAGTGAAATTGGGTCACCCAATGTGTAACTCATACTACTGACACTGAGAGAGTGATAGGCACTCGTCATCCATTCAGTATCGGTGGTCCACAGTCACAGACCCTGGAAGCAGATATGACTTCCACAACATCCTCAGTATCCTGTTGCAGCCCTTCTCTGCCCACCTGCCAAACTTCTCTTCTCCAGGATAGAGTGTCTTATTTGCTTCATCTATTCCCTCTAGGCTTTGTTTTATAGGGAAAGAAATTGAAGTTGATGCTACAGGACGGTTTTCATTTTGCCTTTGTACCCTCAGCCCACAGCACAGAGCTGTGGATGAAGTAGGTGTTTAATAAATGTTCATTCTTTTCCTTAGGGCAGTCAGGTGGCATGGAAAATAGAGTACCACTCCTGGAGTAAGGAAGACCTGAGTTCATATCTTGCCTCAGATACTTGCTAGCTGTGTGACCCTGAGCTAGTCACTTAACCCTATTTCCTCAGTTTCCTCATCTGTAAAATTATCTGGAGAAGGAAATGACAAATTATTCCAGTATCTTTGCCAAAAAAATAAAAACAAAATAAAACAAAACAAAATACGGTCATGAGGAGTTAGATACAACTCAGAAATGACTGAACAACAACTACTCCTTTCTTAGCCCCAGTTTCAGGGCTTTACAGAAGAGATTCTATGTGATGGGTTTTGGGTCCTTTAATCCATTGCCACCTTGGTCAAAATCGTAAGCTGCTGTATGTGTGTGCGTGTATGTGTGTGTGTGTGTGTGTGTGTGTGTGTGTGTGTGTGTGTGTGTGTGTGTGTAAATCTAAGTTCACTGAGTATGAAGGGCATTCCATTTTACCAAACATCAGACTTGCTCCTAGATATAAGTGAAGAGTGTGACAGGGGGAAAATCTGTGACTTGCTCAGAGCAGGAAGTGAATTTGGCTTTCCTTATAGCTCCAGTGTTTAGCACAGTGTCTGGTCCATAGCAGGTACTTAATAAATAATTTTTTTTTACTTGGCTTGACTTGATCCTCAAGCCCTCCATTCAAGTTCTTTTCCTCATCTAAGATGTTAACACAGGAAATATAATTTACACACACCAGCTATTGGATGCAGGGCCCACCTAAATTCTGGAAGATGCATTGATTGCTTCTAGGATACCAGGATGGAGAACTTCAGGATCATCAAGGCCAAGACTTTCCTTTGATACATGGGGAGGATGTAGACTTTTTCTCTTCTTTCATCAGCACTGAGAAAGTAGGAGGGGAGAGATATAATGAGGAAAGTGATGTATAATACAGACATTTATTTGAAGTTTGGGGGAAAAAAACCTATCTGCAAAGGCAAGCAATAAATAGCATTTTTTGGTCAAAGTTGTAGAATATATTTTAAGGACACTCATGGCATCAGAGTCGGCTCTCAGCCTTACTACTGTAGCTGTGTGATCTTGATTGAGGTCTCTGAATCTCACTTTCTCCACTGTTAAAATGAGGATAGAGTTGGAACTACAAATTCCTTGGCATAGGTAACTCCCAGTTACCCAGAACAGTTACCTACCCAGGTGAGGCAACTTCCTCTATTAAAGGAAGTCAATATGATAACTTTTCAGTTGTATCCAATTATTCATGACCCCATGTAGCACCAATGCAACATTCACAGCTCCTCTGATGGCTATGAACATCCCGGTGCAATTCTGAATTGCAAAATACCACAGATTCTCACCATGGAAGACAGAGCCAAAACATTTATTCAGGGACCAGAAAGCCAAATCTATCATAGTAAGAAAAATCTACACACAATAATAATGCAGAGAATACCATCTTTGCCAAATCTTCCCCCTGCTAGGCTTCCCACCAACCTGCTCCATTAAGCAAATCACAAACAGGCCCCCTTAAACAAAATCACAAACAAGTTCTTTCACTCATGCTAGCCAGCAGCCTGCTTGCCTGCATCCTTGCTAGCTATGACTATGCTCTCTATGACTACACTACACTATGACCAATTTCCTCTCAGCTCTGCTCTAGTTCTGCCTCTTCCTGTTCCACCCATTCAGCAAACTCCTCCCACGACAGGTTCCAGGAGACTCAGACTAGGTGGGTCATATGGGAATATTAATGAATGGGAAAGATCTCCTCATTTCAATTGCATTACACCCCATTTGAAGTTTTCTTGGCAAAGATGGAAAAGTATGCCATTTCCTTTTCTAGGTCATTTTTACAGATGAAGACACTAAGGCAAACTGAGTTAAGTGACTTGCCCAGAGACACAGAGCTAATAATTATCTGAGGCCAGATTTGAACTCAAGGAGACGAATCTTACTGATTCCAAGTCCAGTGTTCTACGAACTATGTTGCTAACTAGCCGCCTCAAAATTCTCTATTCTTAGGGAGTTACCTAAAGCACTGAAACTTGCCCAGAGTCTCAAAGTACGGATGTATCATAAGGGAAAACCCAGATCATCCTGGGTTCAAGTTTAGCTCTTTATCCAGACTGTCAACATCAGACTGTGCCAGACTGTTACCTATCTGTAAAATGATTATAAATATACTTCCTACTTGTCAAGGTGAAGAGATTTGTCAACTAGTAAGTGCTTTATAAATATGATCTATTGATGTTTCAGCATTATAATTCAAAATTGTTATTTTTTTGATGAAGTGAACTAGAACTCTGGCTTTTTAGCAGGGAATGTCTCATCAATGGTGTTAATTGTCCAAATGATGTGCATTGGACCATACTTCTCAGAATCATAGGGAAAAATGAGAAAGATGGCAGTTCTCCGTATAGACTTAGATTTCGTTTGCCTTGGCATCTACTGCCTGACACCTGTGGACTGTGATGTTGGAAAGCAGTGTGGTGTAATAGATGAATAAGATGACCAACTCAGAATCATCAAATAAACAAAACAACCTGGACTTGTATTATACGTCAAACACTTACAAGTTGTGTGATCTTAGTTAAATTTCTCATTTGAAAAAGATCATAATATGAACCTTAAAGTGCTACATACATATGCTATATTCATTATTTGATACGGCTTTACATGACCTTTGGTGTATTAATATCCTTCTCAGGACCTCAGTTTCCTTTCCTGTTAAATAAGGGGGTTGGGTGTGGTTATCTCTTAGGTCCCATTGAATTCAGCATCTATGATTCTATGACACCTATGCTAACTCACTTAATCTTTCTGTGAGGCCCAAGGAAAAATTGCAGGGTTATTTTGTTATATTTCTTAATTTCCTTCATTTGACTTTTTGATCTCAGGATAATTTGTCAAAACAAGGTAGAGGGATGAGTTCTGGTGTCCATGGTGCTGATCTTTCCCTAGATGTAAGTATATCAGAGAGCCACAATCCCTCTTTCACGAGATGCATATAAATGCACAAATACACATATATACACACAAACATACACAAACACACACATATATACATGCATGTATGCATAATAGACATATACCATATTCATATATATGTTACAAAAATCTTGTGTGTACATAAACCTGTATGTGTATTTATACATATGTTCATATCTATTTGTGTGTATATGTGTGTGTGTGTGTGTGTGTGTGAGTGATCTATGTCATCTGGCTACCTAGTTCTCTATCAGCATTGCCCAATGTCTTATGCATATCTATGTATGCATGTATACTCAGAGGTAAAACAACATAGACAGGAAATTGAATAAAGTCTGCAGTCCACAGGAGTCCTTGAGTCCTCCTTCCAAACTGACACTGAACCATTAATGATGCTTTTTCAGTTTAGTCCCTGAACCAGGTCTGAATCTCCCCAACAGATCCAGTGTCTAGCCCACATAGCCCCATTCTGTGCAAAAGAATGCAGATAGACTGTCAATTGCCTTAGTGCCATGGAAGAATACTTCATCTGCAGCAACCCCTAGACTAGTCACCTTGTCAATAAGGGAAAGAAGCTAGTGTGGCATGGCCTGTTCTTGAAGAAGCATGCTGGTTCTTTGTAATCATTTCAGCTTTTTATAAACATGTGTTCTCTAACTATCACTTAAGAAACGCTAGAATTTGCCTAGAAATAAGAGTAAATCCCCTAGCTTGTAATATACAGTCTTTACTCTTTCCCTTTCTTTCTCTTTTTTTGAAATTGATTAAACATTTGCCCTTTCTCCAGTCCTGCAGAAAATTTCCCATTCTCAAAAATCTTTCAAAGGCCACTGGCTATGCCTCAGCAGTAGATCTGGGAGTTCTTTCAGTACACTGTGATGTAGTTAATATAGGTCTGGTGCCTTGAACTCATTAAAGGCAGTTCGATGTACTATTACAAGTTTAGTTTCTTAGGTATACTTATCTTAGTGTATGTGAGCAAATCTGTATGTGTATGTACACACTATTACGAGAGCGGTGTAAGTAGGTGGTATTTGAGCAATTGATTCTTCCCCCTACCCTTTGCATTATTTTTTTTTTTGTGGTCACAGAAAATGAGCAGATAGTGAAAAACAGCTGTAACGACTCAGCCACACCAGACATCACTTTGTTATGTCTGAAAAGGCATTTCTTTGGTTGAATTTGAAAGGCAATATGCTGGTTACATCAAAATTGTCTATGCTCCTTCTAACCAGCATGAGTTCACAAGCTCTGCCTAAGTCCAGAATGGGAGCAATTGTGTGGAGTGTAATACTTCGACCCAAGGTCAACAAAGAAGAGGCTATTGCTTTCCCCTTCATCATCATCCTTCATCATCATGCTTGGCCTCTGATAGTAAAACTAGGCAGAATTCTCTGTCAAGTAGATGGAGGGAATGGGGAGCCTTGGGAGACTTGAGGATGAATGAAAAGAATTCAAAGTGCCCCTTGGTGAGTAGCATAGTGAATTAATTAAGAAAATGCAAAAGTATTGCCTTGCATCAGTGAGGGCCCAATTGAGATTTTGCAACATAAATTTGCTATGGACTAAGTCAGTATGGTTTTGTGATTTTCTCCATCTTCATTCAGCAGCCCATGTGTAGGGGTGAAAGGGGCAGATGGTGGGAGTTAGTCAAATCTGAGCATTGGCAGGACAATATCACAGATAAAATAAGTAAATGAGGGACTCACGAGAAGAGGACAGTACTCTTTGAACACTACATTCCATAGCTTGTCTCCGTCCCTTTACACAGCCTTACCCTCGTGGTTGTAGTAGTAGTAGCAGTAGCAGCAGTAGTAGTAGTACTAATGGAGTGATAGTAGTAGTGCTGGTGGTGGTAACAAAATAAAACAGTAGCAGCAGCTAGAATTTATATAGAGTTTTAAGTTTTACAAAGCACTTTATAAATATTTTATTTGGTCCTCACAACAACCCTGGAGAAGTTTATTTCTTCATTTTATGGAGGAGAAAACTGAGGAAGACAGGGGCTAATTGAATTGCTCAGGGTCTCACAGATATTATATCTCTGAGACAAATTGGAAAATGGATCTTTCTCATTCCAGGTCCAGCACTGCCCATGGTTTCACCTTTACTGTTCCTCTCCATCACCATCTTGTAGAATATCTAGCTTCTTTCAAAGCACAGATCAGGCACCATCTCCTACAGGAAGCCTTTCCCAACCTCACCGTTATTGCCTATTACTCTATATCTAACTGATATGCATTTGTATTTGCTTGTCTGTTTAAATGTAGGTTACCCCAATTGGATGGAAGTGACTCAAGGGTTAGGACTGCCTTATTGTTTTGTCTTTCTAATTCAAATATCTAGCACTATGCCTGGTGCATATTTGTTGTTGTTCAGGTAACTCTGACTCTTCAAGACCCTATTTGGAATTTTATTGGCAGAGATACCAGAGCGGTTTGCCATTTCCTTCTTTAGCTCATTTTACAGATGAGGAACCTGAGGCAAATAGGATTAAGTGACTAGCTCAGGGTCACACAGCTAATAAGTATCTCAGATCAGATTTGAGCATATGAAGAGTCATCTTCCTGACTCTAGACCACTATACAACCTAGCTGCCCTGAGCTGGTGCACAGTATTGGTGGGCCCTTGACTTGAGATTTCTAGTTCCTTTGTTTATTAGTCATGCTTTCTACATTTGAACGTCAGTGTTTGTGCTTATGGGTTTCATGACTTCTTTCTTGACTTTTGTGTCCTCTGACCTGGATGTCTAAACTGTCATTCTTCTGTTCCTTCTTACATTCTCATTGTTTTCTCTCTCTCACTTGCTGAACATACCCAGGCAGTTTTCTCCTTCCCCTTCTATTTCTCTTTAAAGCTCCTTTGTTTATATTTATAGGACTTTAAGCAGATACAATTTTACCCATTCTTGTTAGGTGCTAACTTATCCCCAGTCAATAAAGATTCTCATATTTGGAGCTGTGGAAGGAACCTGAGAGTGAGAATGACACATAAGGCAAAGATTAGGAGGTGAGTATGTTCTTGTAAAGATGGAGTTGCAGTGGAGTTGTAGGTAAGGGGAGCCTATGTTAAAATATCTAGTGAGAGATGGCATATTGCAACAATGGATGCACTTGGTTGGGATGTAGAGTGAATGAAGGCAAGGAATGTGGGGGCGAGGGGAAGACTTGAAAACTCTAATGGAATCCTACTGTGAAGGGTGTTAATTGCCAGGCTAGGGAGTTTGCAATTTAACCTAAATGCAATTGGGAGCTATTAGATGTGTTGGGGAGAGGGAAGGGGTGGTGCCATATACATTTTTCTTTAAATACAAGGCAGTATTTTGACAATGCAATGGAGGATTGACTGGAGAGGGGAGGGGCTAGAAGTAAAGATCAGGTAGGAAGCTATTGTCATAGTTCCCAGGAGAACTGAGAAGGGGTGTGCGTGTGGTGGCTGAGTTGAGAGAAAAAGAGAGATTCAATTCGGTTCAACAACCATTTATGAAAAAAGAGTAAGGAATGTTTTGGAGATAAAATTGATTGATATAAAACAATCAGTAAACTATTGGAGTGTAACATCTGTTGTGTTTACTTAGGAGATAATATCCCTCCCCTTTCCACAAGCATTGCAGGTGGATGGTCAGAACAATTTACTGGACCCATTACGTTGCGCTGAACATCTGGAATGTTCAGAGGAATAGAGAAGGCCCCAAGGTGACTCCAATGAGTCTCCAATGCCACCATCTCCTTTTCTAATACAGACCATGTGGTCTGGTTTGTAGCTTCCCTGATCTCCTGCCTCATCCACCTCACTCTCCCATATATCCAATTCACTGACAGATTTCATTATTAATCCTCCATCAACATTTCTCCCATTGCCCCCTTTCTCTGCGCTTGCTCAGCAGTTCTTACCATCTGAGTTCTCATCAGCCTTCTAAAATATTGCAAGAGTTTGCCAGTTGTCCTTGCCTAACATCTCTCCCCTCTATGGTGTATCTTCTATAAAGCTTCCAAAGTGTATCAGTCCCTTCCTCAATAAACTACATTGATTCCTTATTATCTCCAGGATCAAATTTCTAATTCCCTTTTTGCATTTAAATACCGCTGCTAACCTTATGTTTCCAACCTCATAAACCTTTATATTCTGTGGTCTAGCTCGAATGACCTTTCTGTTCCTCTTGATTGCTTCATTTCCTGTCTCTATGTCCTTGTCCCATGTTATCCTTGCTGCCTGAATTGCCCTTCATCCATCCTCATTTGTGACTCTCAATAGCCCTTGGTTATTCTAGTACTCCACCGTCTAAGTGAAGTCTTTCCCTTCTCCAACACTCCCATAATTAGATTTTTAAAAAATATATTCTTTATATGATCAATCACCAGGTGAGTATTGTCTCCCATGAGAGAATGCACGCACCTTGAGGGTAGAGTTTGTTTTATTGTTGTCTTTGCATCTTCTGTGCCTAGAGACATGTTTGTTACATAAGAACATATAATAGTAACATAGTTATCTAGCTGATAATCAAAAAAATGCATATTTATTGATTAATTCATAGGCAACACAGATGAACAGCATCCTTCCTCCTCTTGGATCGTTTGTGCATTCTACCAATAGAAAGATGGCTCAGTAGATAAGAGCCTGAAGTGACATCCAATGCAGAGCAGCATCTTTTGGTACCTTCTAGGCCAGGAATAGCAATTATGATAGTTACTGTTATGTTGTGTTTTATACATGTAACGGGGCCTTTTAATGGGGCGTTTGGAACACACCAGGATTGTCTGAAATGGGAGTACCCTGAGGGGTTTGCGTGGATGTGCCCAGGCCTCCCAAGATGGAGACACTCTCTGTTTCCTATCACATGGGTGAATGTAGCCGCCTTTCTTGGACTGCATCCCCAAAACCAGCTGCACCTTTAAAACTGGCAAAACTGAGATGGCCCATCTCTTTCTGCTGCTCTTTGTTTTGACTTGAAGAGTCATGATCACAGTTCCCCCACAGCATAGATACTAAGAACTGAGGAAGAGTGAAAGAAGTTCCTTCCTCTTCTCTCCCTGTCTTTTACCCTAGCTCTGAAAAATGCACCTGAGAAGGTTTGTGTTTTATCCTGTGTGGTTTGCCCTTCTCAGTTCCAGGTGCTGCTGGTGATCTCCACCAGACCAGGAATTTGAGCCATGGCAACCTTGTGTTCAGGATTTCAGGCAGGATGGTGATGCCAGCAGCCCATTAAGGAAGCCTTAGCCCTAGGAAGCCAAGTGCTTGAGACTTAACCCCCAGAAGGGGTTTAGATGTGCTCTAGAAGAACTGAGCTAAACTATGTGCTTAACCCCCTTCCGCTCCCCAGATGATGAGGTGATACAAGGAAGAGGGGAATTACGCCTTGCACATATTGAAGGAGTATGTCTGTTATTGTACCATTTGAAGTAAATAATCTTTTATAAAACTTACTCTAATTGTTAGTGGGTAAATGGAACTGGCATACAAGAAATCTGGTTGCCTCGGTTTCCTAATCTATAAAAGCTGGAGAAGGAAATGGCAAACCAATCCAGAATCTTTGCCAAGAAAACCCAAAATGGGATCATGAAGGGTCTGACTTGATTGAAACAACTTGCATAACAAAAACACCTACAATGGGTCAATGGTCCAACTACTCTACACTTAGGGGAACACCACTGGTGAGAGTACAGAGAATCCAGACAGAACAAGCTGACCTAAAAGCTGCCATAGAACTCTGAGGAAAGGGGGAAGAGCACAGACAGCCTTCAAGAGATGAAGGACCATGATATTCACTGCTACACATACATCATCCCATCTGATTTTCATAACTGTCTTGGAGACAGTCTGTCATAGTAGATAGAGATACAAGAAGACATAGCTACATGTCTCCCCTCTAACAAATACTGACTATGTGACCCTGAGCAAATTCATTAGCCTGTCACTGCTCTAGGAAGATCTCTATGACTAGAATTATGGAGGATGTTTTGTCTCAAATTGCTTCAGAGTTTCTTCACTATGGAGTTCTCGTGTCAAATAATCAGATGCCCAATAACTTTCCATTCTCTCTCATAATTTGATGAAGAGGGATTACAAGTATATTGGTCCCATTTTATAAAAGAGAAAACAGACTCAAAACAATTGATTAGGCAAATAATTAGGCAACATCAGTGCTGAGATTCGAATCTAGGTTTGACTGTCTCCAGGTCTTTTTTTTTTTTTTTTTTTTGGTACCACATAGATTTCAAAACTGAATTCTTCCAAATATAGATAAGCCAGCGATCTCCCAGAAGCAAGTGTTCCATACACCAGACTGCATCAAAATCCAGACACGTCGACCCTCCCATTCAGTGGGATTCTTGGTCAGACAAAGCTTGTCTCTGCACTCTTTGAATTTCAGTGACTAGGAGCATGGTGTTGGTTCAACTCATTTCTTAGCCTTCATTTTCACTATGATTGAGACATTCAGACTAGATTTCAAAAGTAGTTGTCTCTCTTCTTAGAGCATAGATTTTATTTTTTTTTCCTTCATAAATATAGCCCTGAGATTTCACTGGTATACAGAGATCCCTGGTGAGGAATTTCCCCTCTGCCATAGGATCAGAGAAATGATGATGATGATGATGATGATGATGGTGATGAGGATGATGATGATGATGATGATGGCGATGAGGATGATGATGCTGATGTAGCATCTCAAGGTCTGGAAAATACATTTACATATATTATCAATTTTATTTCGACAACATTCCTGTGAGAAAAGGCTACTATCATCTCTGTTTCATGGTGCAACAAGGTGATGCGGTGGGTAAAAAACTGGATTACGGAAAGCTTGAGTTCAAATCCAGTTTCAAACACTTACTGATCATGTGACTTTGGGTGGTTCACTTAACCCCTGCCTGCCTTAGTTTCCTCAACTGTAAAATGGAGATAATGATAGCAAATACTTCACAAAACTGTTGTGACAATCAACTGAACTAATAAGTGATCATTAATAAATGCTCATTCTCTTTCCATTTACAGCTGAGTTAAGTGAGACTGAGAGAAGTCAAGCAACTTTGCCCAAGATCACATAGTGAAGGAAAGTCTGAGGCAGGATTTAAACTCAGATCTTTCTCTGTCAACTTCCAATGCACCATATAGCTGGCCCTAACATAGGTGGATAGGTTTAGAGATAGGAAAGATCTTAGTAAGCATCAGGTCCCACTCCCTCATTTTGTAGTTGAGGAAATTGAGGCACAGACAATTTAAGTGACTTACCCAGGGATATGCAGACAGCAAGTGTCTTTCTTACTGTGAGTATAGCTCTCCAGGCACATTGATCAAACAAAATCATGTAGATGGACAAATTTGAATATATATGATATGATATAGAATCCATGTACAGATAAATGTAGCACTTTGCAAATGCCAAGCTCTATATAAATGTTAGTGATGAAGCTGATACCACAGAGCCTACAGGCAGTTAGAACATTTATAGTCTCAGAAAGGAGCAAGCAAATTAAATTTTATCTTAAATGAACGTGGGAATTCCTCTATTTAAAGAGAAGCCCTGGGGAAATGAAACCCCACCCCAAACATAATGTGAAAAATCATCTGGATCTGTTTGGTAAATGTAATACCTTTCAGTTCTGCTTTGTTGTTTTCTGAAAGTGGGGAATCACCCCCTTTCTAGCTTTTTTATGAAAAGATAAAAACTATTAGGCTTCTGTAGCCCTACTCTACAGACCTGCCCTTCCAGAAATCCATAACCCATAATTATCTTCCCACCTCCCAGGATCCTTTTGAAACGGACTGAAAGGGGGAAAAATAAGTTTTATTTTTTAAAAGATTCTGCATTTTCACAAACTCCATCAGCATCACAGCATCCCATGAATATTTAATCATCATCAGAAGAACAGGAGGCTGAAGAGAAATCAGGTTGTGATATTTGGGAACAGCAGGTGTGGGAAGGAAGGCGTTGACATGACACCCTCTAAGAAAGGATCTGGCATGTTGTGCAAGGGGCCTCCTGCCTCTCCTTACAGCATGGGCTCCAAGGGAGAGGGTGAGGAAAGATTCTTGAGAGATGGAGGTAGGGGCAGATAGGTGAGTGGAGGACTAGCAAGGAGCAGAAGCTCTTGGACCATCTGTGTGTCAGTGTGTGTGTGTGTGTGTGTGTGTGTGTGTGTGTGTGTATGTGACAAAATGAAGTTCCTCTTGCCTGAAGAAATGTCTATTGGACAACTGATGAATTGGACACATCCCTCTCTCTTCTGCCACTGCCATTCACGTATGGGATAGCACCTTCCCTCAAGATTATCTCCAACTGATTTCTGCCAATATTTTATTTGTGTATAATTGCTTACATGGTGTCTTCCCCGTTGAAATATTAACTTCTTGAGGTCAGGAATTGTTTTTGCCTTTCTTTGTATGCCCAGGGCTTAGCTCAATCATAAGTGCTTTAATGTTTATTAATTTTATTTGGTTTTGGAAAATGATATCAAGACAAGAGTAAAAGTAACAAGCATTTCCATCACCATTGGTCCAAGAAAGTCATTGTGTATTATTTCAATCTCTAAGGGACAAAAGGTTTTGGATCCAGTGGTTCAGATCTCTTTTTCTCCCTCCCAAACTCCAGACATGATCCTCAGATCAGTCTAAGAATCTAGAAAAATTTGGATAGTAACTTGCCGTTACCAAAGTAGCAGAGAGTTTTCAGGATAAGGAAAACATGGTCGCTTGCCAGGAAATTTTTTGTTTCGGGAAATTATGTTAACCCAAGAATTCTGTTCTCAAGTGGAGACTGTGCCCATCAGAGATGTGGGAGAAGGGGGCTGACAGTCTGCAGCCTAGAGTCTCCAGGGGCAATAAGATGCCTAGTAACAGGTAGTAGAGCCTATTACAAGACTGATCTAAATGGGCAGGGAGGGAACACCTTATTTTCTAAATGCCTCCGCAGAATGCCACATCTATAGCTACAGCTATAATGACCTTAGGGGAAGCTAGGTGGTGGACTGGAGAAAGCTTCAGGCCTAGAGTCAGGAAGATTCATATGTCTGAGTTCAAATCTGACCTCAGACACTTGTCAGCTGTGTATCCTTGGGGAAGTCACTTAAACCTATTTGTCTCAGTTTCCTCAAATGTAAATTGAGCCGGAGAAGGAGATGGCAAATTACTCTGGTATCTTTGCTAAGAAAATCCCAAATGGGATCACAGAGCATCAGACCCAACTGAATAACAACAAATGGTAATCTTGCACTTCTTTTTAATCTTCTTTAATCTTTCCACACTAAGAGTCTATTAGAATAATCCATTTTGGTTCCTTTTGGAAGTCACTCATGATGCTTTCCTAATAAATGGTGCATTCACCCCCAGACCTTCTGGGAGATGTAGTCCAATGAAAGAGTAGTTGTCTACACAGAGGTAGATCTAGAGCATAAGTAGATTTCCCCCTTTTTTGGAGTTCAAATGGCAGAGGCATTATTTATATGATAGAGTATGAAGTTCCCTTAGAAGTAATAGCAGACTTACTATTCATCTTCTTAGTAAACCAAGTTCTCTCAGATGGCCCATAAACAGGGAGGAGCTCAGTTCACTGGAATGGCCCCCACCCTGGGCGTGATTCACTGTCAAATAGACACCCAAGATGGGAAAACCTGATAGGGGGTGGGGCAGGCAGCAGTTTCCAGTTCTCCCTCCTTGCCCCTGGTACCTGGTCCATCTTTGACTGGCTTTGAAGCTATAAATAGCTTATTAGCAAGATGTCAGTGTTCACTGAACCCAGGTAGGATGGAGAGCCCATTCAAGAAAGAGAAGGGACTGACATTGGCTTTTGGAGAGTCTCTGCTGTGACGCTACTGTCCCGGGCTACCTCCATTATTGACTGGCAAAGCTCTTACCTGTGTGCGCTTGTTTGGCTGGTGATTTTGTTCCTTCTCAGGACTGAAGTAAGTGCAGGGTTAGACTGAGCCTACCTTTCCTCTCACTAATTTCCCTTGACCTAGGCCAGTGAATGCCATGGATTCTTACCATTAAGGTTAACCTGAAGTAATAGCATACTCACATGTGAAGATTCTCAGGCCAGTCGTTCCATTTTCAAGCTTGAATAACTTTTCAAAGTCTCCTTTTTCTTGTAGGTTAAATTGGGAGCATTAGGCTGGAGAAGGAAGAAGGGATAAGATATGACTGATACAGCAAAATAGAAAAAAATGGAAAATTTATAGCAAAAGCAAATATCTTTTCTGGTTCTGAATGCCTTGGGACATTTAGAGAGCTCTCTCAACATCTGTAGGGGAAAAAGGCTCATTTTAATTGCTCCCTTTATATAGGTTGGCTACAAAGCTACTTCCTCACAGCTTTCTTCAGAGAGAGTGAGACAGAGTGTAGTTCAAGTGAAACTGGCCATGTTTTAAAGATGAGGAAATGAAGTTCAGACAGCAGGGGGTGTGACCAGGAAGTCTTTGGTATAGTCTTTGGTATAAAAACAATTTTTCTTTTCACACTCTGTACCACATGGAAATAAGAATTGGAAGACACTTGCAAATAGGAAGACAGCATGCCTAATGACCTCAAGGGTTACTTTATTTGGAGAAGATTCATGAGGGGAAGGAAATGGAGAGAGGAAGAGGATTGAGCACAGCTGACTGGTGGGATGTAAAGGGCCTCTTTATAGCATGAAGGGACTGAAAGCTCTTAGCCTCAAGAACAGAAGACTTGATGGGCTCAGGGGCCATGAAGGGCTGAGTTAGAATCACACCTTAGATACTTGCCACTTGTGTGACTCCGAGAAACTCACTCCATTTCTGCTTCAGTTTTCTCTTCTGGAAATGGGGATAATAAAACCCCTCCTGCCTTGACTTGTTGTGAGGATATAATGAGACAACATTTGAAAAGTGCTTTGTAAATGTTAAAGTGTTATAAAATGCTATTATTAGTTATTATTTGGATGGATGTATTCACCTTTGGCTCCAGTGGGCAGAACCAAGAACTATGCGTATATATTCAGAAAGACAAAATAAGACTTGGATGTTAGGGAGAAAAATACTAACTGAATCCTCCCAAAGACAAAGGTTGCCTGGAGACATGTTGGCTTCCCCGAGTTGGATGTCTTCAAGTAATGTCTGAATGGCCATTTTCTTTTGTGAGGAGTCCTCTAGTGTGTGGGTTGCAAGAGATGACCTTAGAGGGTCCAACCAACTCTTTACTGATACATTGACTGATTTCAGTAGCTGTGTGTTCTAATTCCCTTAAATGCAAGAGGGGGTAAATGAATAAAAGTGTGCATGAAGGAATGAATTAGAGAACAAAGGATCTATATCTCCCTATTACCTCCAGGATCAAATAAAAAACTTGAGTTCCTTGAATTCCTCCATGAATGGACCCCTTCCTAGCCAGAACCTTAATCTTCCCAATGTCCTCTTTGTTCCGGTGATTCTTCTTGATTTTATATTCTAACCAGTATCAGATGATCAGCCTTTCTGATAGAGTGTAAAAGAATTCTACTTCGCAAGTGGGCAGCCAATAAGAACAAAACCAGAAACCATTCCTGTGTTGTTTATTTCTTACTTCTTGGCTCATTGAAGGGGCCATCCCTTTAATCACTTCTTAAGAAAGCTTGTTCACTGAATGGGGGCTGCCTCACTCAAAGTGAGCACTTGAGAAGATCTTAGCTTAAAAAGGCCAAGTTCTCCCATTGCTTTCTAGGCCATCTCCAGTTGTCCTGATGAATATCTAGTCACTGGATCCAGATGGTTCTGGAAGAGAAAGTGAGAATGGTGACTTTAGACAACCTTCCCTCACTCAAATCAAAATCAACTACAAATTATGTCATCACCTCCCTGATACCATTGTCCTCTTTGAGAATAAAGGACATAGGACACAAACACAATCACAGTTCGTAGTGTATTCGAAGGTGAATCAGCAGGGCCACTAAAAAACACAAAAAACAAAACCCAAGTCAAGCAAAGATAAAACCAGCCTAAGTGTTCAGGACAAAGAGGTGTAGATGAGCCTTTCCTAAGGCTGCTCCCCCAAGTTATTAGTGCTCCTTACTCTTCCAACCCTAATGCTGCTGCTACTGCTGTTATTGATGATACAACTTTGCATATAGCTAAAGACACGTGGTCCTTCACTTCCCTGTGTGTGTGCTGCCTCACCTCACTGCAGTGTAATCTCCTTGAGGGCACAGACTAATTGTAACCACAAAGTACAATACTGTTATGCTGCTGTTGTTATGTATTTTTAAGTGATGTCCGATTCTTTGTGGGTTTTTTAAAAAATTTATTTATTTTTAGTTTTCAACATTCACTTCCACAAGATTTTGAGTTCCAGATTTTCTCCCCATCTCTCCCCTCCCGCACCCCAAGACACTGTGCATTCTAATTACCCCTTTACCTAATCTGTCCTCCCTTCTAGGTGGTGCAGTGGATAGAACACCAGTGCAGAAGCCAGGAGGACCTGAGTTCACATCTCACCTCAGGCACTTGACACTCACTAGCTGTGTGACCTTGGGCAAGTCACTTAACCCCAATTGCCTCATCCTGTGTCATCTCCAGTCATCTTGATGAATATCTGGTCACTGGATTCAGATGGCTCTGGAGGAGAAGTGAGGTTGGTGACCTGCACAGCCCTCCTTCACTCAAAACAAAGTCAAGTGAAAGTCAGGTCATTATTTCTTTAATGACATGGTCTTCTTCGGCAACAAAGGATGAACACACACACACACACACACACACACACACACACACACACACACACACACACACCCCTCCCTTCTATCACATCTCTCCCTTAACTTATCCCCAACTTCTCTCTTGTCCTGTAGGGCAAGATAAATTTCTATGCCCTGTCTTTCTTATTTCCCAGCTGCATGCAAAAACAGTTCTCAACATTCGTTCCTATAACTTTGAGTTCCAATTCTTTCCCTTCCTCCTTCCCCACCCATCCCCACTGAGAAAGCAAGCAATTCAACAGAGGCTATACTTGTGTAGTTATGCAAAAGACTTCCATCATAGTAATGTTGTGAAAGACTAACTATATTTCCCTCCATCCTATCTTGCCCCTCATTTATTCTATCCTCTCTTTTGACCTTATCCATCCCCTAAAGTGTTTACTTCTAATTATTTCTTCCTCCCATTTGCCGTCCCTTCTATCATCCCCCCACCCCCACTTATCCTCTTCGCCCCTACTTTCCTGTAGTGTAAGATAGATTTTGATACCAAACTGAGTGTGCATGCTATTCCCTTCTTAAGCCAAATGTGATAAGAGTAAGCTTCACTTTTTCCCTATCACCTCTCCCCTTTCTGCTCCATTGAAAAAACTTTTTCTTGACTCATTTATGAGACATAATTTGCCCCATTCCATTTCTCCCTTTCTTCTCCCAAAATATTCCTCTCTTATCCCTTAATTTTTTCCCCCTGAAGTATTATGCTCAGTTTTGCTGGGTACATGATTCTTGGTTTTAATCCCAGTTCCTTCAACTTTTGGAATATCATATTCCAAGCCCTTTTAATCCCTTAATGTGGAAGCTGCAAGATCTTGTGTTATCCTGATTGTATTTCCACAGTACTAGAATTGTTTCTTTCTAACTGCTTGCAATATTTTCTCTGGGACCTCTGGAATTTGGATACAATATTCCTAGGAATTTTTCTTTTTGGATCTCTTTCAGGAAGTGATGGGTGGATTTTTTCAATATTAATTTTTCCCTCTGGTTCTAGAATATCAGGGCAGTTTTCCTTGATAATTTCATGAAAGATGATGTCTAGGCTCTTCTTTTCAAAATGGCTTTCAGGTAGTTCCATAATTTTGAAATTGTCTCTCCTGGATCTATTTTACAATCACTTTTTTGTCCAATGATATGTTTCGCAATGGCTCAAATTTTTTCATTCTTTTGGTTTTGTTGTGTAATTTCTTGGTTTTTCATAAAGTCATTAACTTCCATCTACTCCATTCTAATTTTTAAAGAACTATTTTCTTCAGTGAGCTTTTGAGCCTCCTTTTCCATTTGACTAATTCTGCTTTTTAAAGCATTTTTCTCCTCATCGACTTTTTGGAACTCTTTTGCCATTTGCATTAGTCTATTTTAAAGGTGTTATTTTCTTCAGAATTTTTTGGGTCTCCTTTAGAAAGGTGTTGACTTGCTTTTTAAGATTTTTTTCCATCGCTCTCATTTCTCTTCCTAATTTTTCCTCCACCTCTCTTACTTGGTTTTCAAAATCCTTTTTGAGCTCTTCCATGGCCTGAGACCATGGCATATTTATTTTGGAGGTTCTGCCTTGACTTGTATGGCTTCCTCTGATGGTATGCTTTGTTCTTCCTCATCTGAAAGGATGGAGGAAAATACCTGTTCACCAAGAAACTAACCTATAGTCTTATTTTTTCCCCCTTTTTGGGCATTTTCCCAGTCAGTTACTTGACTTTTGAGTAATTTGCAAAGAAGAGGATGGATTCTGGGGCCCTGTAAGTTCTCAGTTCCTCCAAGGTGGCACAAGGTGGCTGGCCTGTGCTCTGGTCTGGGAGATAGTACAAATTTTTCTGCCGAGGATCTTTGAAGCTTTCTTTGATGTTTGTGGGTTGAGCAATTTGGGAACCACAGCTGCTGCCACTTCTGGGGATTCTGCCCCTGAGGCCTGCTTGTGCTGTGCAGCCAAGCCTTGGCTGTGTTCCGAGAGCTGCACTCTATCTGCCTTCCAGGCTGTCTTGGGCTGGAAATCTCTTTCACTCTGTTGATTTGTGGCTTCTGCTGGTCTAGAATTTGTTTAGGGTCATTTTTACAGGTATTTTATGGGCTACAGGGGGACAGCTAGAGCAGGTGCATCTTTCTACCCCTCCATCTTGGTTCTGCTCCGATTTTCCATGAACTCTTAAAAAGATGCATTTGTAACATAACATATATTAAAGAAGAATTTTTTTGAGTTGTCCCTGGGATTTCATTGGCATGCTCTTACTATGGAAACTCCCTCTATGAATTCATTTAGCAGCTACTCTGCAACTTTCAATCTTATAGATTTTTCAGGATCACTGAGTAGCTGAATACACAAAGTTTCATAGCCAATAGCTATTAAAGACAACACTTGAATCCAGGTCATTCTAACTCAGTGATAATCTCACTATACATTAAATAAAATAATTGTTTTAACTAAAATGTAACCTTTAAATATCCATTTATTCAGTTATTCTAAAGTACCTCCTAAGTGCACAGAACTGTTCATTGAGGATGATCAAAAAATGGATATAAACTATAGTTCCTTCATTTATGGGGTATGCCACTTCAGAGACCTTCTAGTTCAACTTGATCCTAACCAAGATTTCCCTGTACAATGTACCTGGCTAGAGAGAGTCCAGACCTTACTTGAAGAACTCTGGTGAGATGGAACTCACCACCTCCTGAAAGGCTTACTGTGTAGGAGGAGAAATACACACTTTGATAATAAGAATATACAATATTAAATGTCAAGTATATCAGAAATATATAAAACCAAGGTGAAGCTAATCTGAAACTCAGAAGAGATGCTGAGCCTCGATAGATCAGTTTAAGAGGCATTTACACAATTGTTTCAGCTGAAGCTGTGGGAGTGAATAAGGGTAAAAAAGAAGAGAATGTAGCCACAGAAAAGAGAAAGTGCAGACCTTTAGTTAGTACACTTGTCAAGAGGTTTAGAAGAGAAAATAAGGGATCTACAGGCAGAAAGGATATTATAATGTTTGCAGCAGAAATAAAAGGGTTGGGAGTCTCTGAAGCTCAAAAAGGATTTTTTAAATCAAACAAGAGAAGCTGAAAACATTGAAAAAAGAAATGATGATTATTCAAGAGAATGATGGAAAAGAGTCAACATCTTGGTAAAGGATGCACCAGAAAAATGGAGAAAAGATGTACAAAAATTTACTGAAGATAGCAATTCCTCAAAACAGAATTAACCAAATCAAAAATGAGGCAAAAAAGCTAACTGAAGAAAGTAATTCTTTAAAAATTAGAATAGGACAATTCAAAGTTAATGATCATATACTATATCAAGAATGAGGCATACAAAAATCAAAATATTCAAAAAATAGAAGAAAATGTGAATCCTCTCACTGGGGAAAAACAGACATGAAAAATAGATATAGGGGAGATAACTGAAAAATTATTGGAATATTTGAAATCCCTGATCAAAGAAAAGAGCATGCATATTACTTTTCAAGAAATCATGAAAAAAATCTATCCTAGTATCCTAGAATCAGAGCTTAAAGTACAAATCGAAAGAATCTACTTATCAACTACTGAAAAAGAACCCAAAGCGAAAACTCTCAGGAATATTATAACCAAATTCCACAACTGCCAGGTCAAGGAGAAAATATTGCAAGAAACCAGAGAGAAAAAAAATGCAAATATTGTGGAGTCACAGGATTACTTAGAATTTAGCAGCTTCTATATTAAAGGATTGGAGTGCCTAGAATGTAATGTTCCAGAAGGAAAAGGAGCTAGAATTGGAACCAAGAACCACCTACCCAGCAAAATTAAGCACAATCATTTAGAGGGAAAAATGGAAATTCAATGAAAAAGAGGATTTTCAAGAATTCCTGGTTAAAAGACCAGAGGTAAAAAGAAAATTTCAAATACAAGACTCAAAAATTGCATAAAAATGTAGTCAGGAAAGCAAAAGCAAAAGGGATTCTAAGTCTAGGTTATTAACATTCCTACATTGGAAGATGATATCTGTGACTCTTATGAACTATGTCACAATTAAGGCAGTTAGAAGCAGACTACATAGTCAGAGAGTCCACGTATAAATTGACTTTGATGGAATGATATCTAAAAAAATAAAAAGTGAGAGAGGATTGCACTTGGAGAAGAGGGAATGGAGAGGTACAGTGGGGTAAATTATTTCACATAAAGAGAAATGAAAGACTTATTACAAGGGAGGGAAAGATGGGAGGCCAATAGACCTCACTTGAAAGTTTCAGTGAAACTGACTCGAGAGAATAACCAATAAAATTAGTTGAGTATGGAAATCTGTCTTACCCTATAGAGTACACACACACACACACACACACACACACACACACACACACACACACTTTTTTTTTTTCAGCAGTACATGGCACCTACAGAAAAATTCACCATGTATTAGGGTATATATACCTCACAATCAAATGCAGAGAGGCAGAAATATCAACCTTTTCAGATCATAATATAATAAAATTATATTCAATAAAGGACAATGGAAAATAAAAATGAATTGGAAACTAAATAATCTAACCTTAAAGAATGAGAGGATCAAAGAAAAAAATCATAGAAACAATAAGTAATTTCATTAAAGAAAATCACACAGTGAGAAAACATACCAAAATTTATGGGATGCAGCCAAAGAAGTGATTTGGGGGGATGTGTATACACACACACACACACACACACACACACACACACACACACACACACACACACACACACATATATATATATATATATATACAGATACAGATATAGATATAGATAGATGTATGTATGTATATACATGTGTGTGTGTATATACACACAGATATGTGTGTCTATGTATGCATATGTATGTGTGTATACATACACATATGTATATACACATATATTTATATACACATACATATATACACACATATACATATATACATACACATATGTGTATATGTGTGTGTGTGTATATCCCAAAACTCTCACATAAAAAAACAGAGAAAAGATAAGATCAATGAATTAGGATGCAACTAAAAAAAAGAAAAATAATAATTAAAACTCCTCAATTAAAACCAATGTGGAATTTCTGAAAATAAAAGAAGAGAGATTAGTAAAATTGAACTAATAAATAAAAGTAAGAGATAATTTTATGGGGAAAAATCAGTAAAATAGATAAACTTTTAATTTGATTTTTTAAATGATTAAAAAAGAGAAAGAAGAAAACCAAATTACTAATATCAAAAATGAAAAGAGTGAATTTACTAACAAAAAAGAGAAAATTAAAGCCACTGTTAGATGCTATTTTGTCCAACTATATGCCCCAAAATCTCACAATCTAAGTGAAATGGATAAATATTTACAAAAGTATAAACTGCCTAGATTAACAAAACAGGAACTTAAATAATACTTAAATAATCCAGTTTTAGAAAGAAGAAATTGAACAACTCATTAATGATTTTTATAAGAAAAAATACCCAGGGCAAGATGGATGCACAAGCACATTCTACCAAACATTTAAAAAAAAATTATTTCCAGTAGTATACAAACTATTAGGAAAAATAGGCAAAAAGAAAGGAGACCTAAGCAATTCCTTTTACAAGGCAAATATGTGTAATGGTAATTTGAATTGGAAAATCTTTCCTATTCATTAATAGGCCCATTAAGTCACATGGAGCCTGTGGTAAGAGGAGTTTGCCAAATGGGTGGAGCAGGAAGAGTCCAAGCTAGTGCAGAGCTGAGAGGAAGTTGGTCTTGACAGCAATGAGAGTTAGGAAGGACACAGGATCCTGAACAGCATGAGTGATTTTGGGATAAGAGATTTTGTGATTTTATTTAAGAGAGCCTGTTTGTGATGTGTATAATGGACCTGGTTTGTGAGCAGCCTAGCAGGGCGAAGGCTTGGGAATGGTTTTGTCCTCTGCATTGTTATCGTATATAGATTTTTTGCTTTGATGGATTTGGGTCTGAATAAATGTTTTGGCTCTGCCTTTCATTTGGAGAGTCCGGGATATTTCGTGATTCTTAATTGCACTGTGTTATTCATGGCTGTCATGGGCACTATGAATATTGCATTGGTGCTACAAATGGCGACGAGGATGGGATTGTGAAATATCAGGCTTCTATTTAGGGACAGAAAGAAAGAGGAGACATTGGAAGAAATGATCATCCCAGGGTGGGAATATTTTTGTTCCTCCATAGAAAGAGAATAGGCTAAAGGCACAGGGCTTTGTGAAAACTGGGAACTGAGGCTACAGACTGGAGAACCCAGACTCTTGGAAAGATGTTTGCAAGAAATACCAATGGAACCAGGGAAAGAAATGGCAGGGGATGTAGGAGAGGCTGGGCCTTGCTATGCTCTGGATGGAGGAAGGACTTGCCCCCCATCCCCCAGAAGATGGCTAGAGCCTTGTGAGCCAGGGTGCAGTGAGGGCCAGGGAGACTCAGAAAAGAAAAAGCCATTTTTGCCTCAAATAGTGTATAAATGTGGAGATGGCTGCTAGAGAAAAAGGCTCAGATGGAAATGGAACTGGTTTGCAGGAGAGACTTTGTCCTGCGGTGTTCCTGCTGTCCTTTGAGAGACTTTTGGGTGATAGAAGAGAGGGTAGTTGTTTTTTCTCACAGGAGGTGAAAAGTTAACAATAGGAAAGTGAAGGCAGCCCTTGCACAGACTGGGCTTGATTTGGGCCTAAACACAGGCCAGGAGGTGTGTGGGAGGAGAATGAAACAAGTGAGGAGGCTGAGGTTTGGCCAGTGCCGAGAAGGAAGCAGGGGAATCAGGAGGCCCCCACAGTGCAGTGTTTGGGGGGGTAATTGAGGATTTTGCTCATCAAGAGGTCATAGATGTTTTGAGTTGATTCACCCAAAGAATGGAATAATCATTGGTACCTTGGATGGTGAAAATTAGTGAAAAAGAAAGGTTTTCTCCAGAGGGAAGAATGATTAGCCAGTGGATTCAGGGTCAGAGTGGATTGACAACAAAAGAGTTGTTTGCTCTGTTGAGATCAAGGGTAGATTTTGGAAGAATAGATGGCATTCCAACTAATGAACTACATGAAATGTCTCCAGGAAAGAGGCTTGAGTTTAGACTGAGCAGGGAGGTAGGATCTGTCCCTGCAGATCATTCTGAAACATTGTATCCAGGTTCATCACACCTGGAGGGAGAATGGGGGGTTGGCCAGGCCCCAGCTCAGATTAAAGAGGGGGTACTTCTAGCCAGAACTCTGACCCTGGGACTACAAATTAGAAAACAGTAAACAGAAGTGAATGAGGCTATGATAATAGGGTCATGGACTCCAGAAGCATGGCCGACCCTATATCTACTCTGCTTTTGAGGATTGTCTCCTTGTTTCTTTTTGGCTTTTTGTCTGTTCACCTTGTTTGTTAGATTTGTTTTCTGCAGGCTCAATACCCTCCATTTGTGGATGCTTGATGACTTAAGCCAGATGGCATCCTCTATCCATGACTGTGCTGTGTCGTCTTTGGACCTGAAGTCAACCAAACTCAGAATGCCAGCTAGAGAACTGATTTCTCAAATGGGACCTGTTAGGGCAGAAGCAGCTCTACACCCAATCTCAACAGAAAGTAGCTATGGGTGAAGAGACCTTCACCCCTTACTCCAAGATTTTGGGCCCCATTTATTTGAGTGGCAATGATGGGGTGCTTGTGCTCAAACCCCACCCTAAGATACTTTTTTATGTGCTCATTTTGTGTTATCCCTGTTATGTTGTTGTAAAGTTCTATTGACACCAGTTTGCCCACTGACCTATGTAATGAATATGAAAGATCTTGGGGTTGAGTGTAATGGTAATTTGAATTGGAAAATTTTTCCCATTAATAGGCCTGCTAAGTCACATGGAACCTGTGGTGGGAGGAGTTTGCTGAACAGGTGGAGCAGGAAGAGGCCAAGCTAGTGCTGAGCTGAGAGGATGTTAGTCTTGAGAGCAGTCAGAACTAGGAAGGATGTGGACTCCTGGGTAGCATGAGTGATTTTGTGATTGTGATTTTGTCTAAAACAACCTGCTTCTGATGAGTGTAATGGACGTAGTTTGTGGGAAGCTTAGCAGGGGGAAGGCTTGAGAATGGTGTCCTCTATATTGTTATTGTATGTAGACTTTTCTGCTTTGATGCATTTGGGTCTGAATAAATGTTTTGGTTCTGTGTACCATGTGCAGAGTCTGTGGTATTTCGTGATTCTGAATTGTGCCATGATATTCATGGCTGCCATGGGCGCTGTGAATATTGCATTGGCTTTACAATATGGTACTGATATCTAAACCAGGAAGAGCTCTAACAAAGGAAGAAAATTATAGACCAATTTCCCAAATGTATATTGACACAAAAAATGTTTAATAAAATTATAGCAAAGAGATTACAACAATATATCACAGGGATCATACATTATGACCAACTGGGATTTATACCAGAAATCAGGGCTATTTCAAAATTATGAACCCTAAAAGCTGAATTGACCATATCAATAACAAACCCCCCCAAAATATATGATAATCTTAATTGCTGCAGAAAAAGTTTTTTATAAAGTACAGAATTTATTCCTATTAAAAACACTAGAGTGCATAGTAATAAATGGGACTTCCCTTAAAATGATAAGTAATATCTATCTACAATCATCAGCAAGCATTATCTGTAATGGAGATAAACCAGAAGCATTCCTAATTAAATGAGTAGTTAAGCAAGAATGACCATTGTCACCACTATTATTCAGTATTGTACTAAAAATCTTAGCTATAGCAATAAAAAAATAAATTAAGGGAATTAGAATAGGCATAGAAAAGAAACACACATAAATCATCAACATTTCAATACATTGCTAACAAAATCCAAAAGCAAGACATAGAAAGATAAATTCCATTTAAAATAGCTGCAGACAATACAAAATACTTAAGTTTCTACCTGCCAAGACAATCCCATGGATCAGATGAATAGAATTACAAAACATATTTTACACGAGTAAAATCAGATCTAAACAGCTGGGGAAATATCAACTGCCCATTGGTTGGTAGAGCTAATAGTATAAAAATGAACATTCCACCTAAACTATGTATTTAGTGCCATGCCAATAGGACTATCAAAATGATTTTATAAAGCTTGAAATATAATAATAAAATTCATCTGGAAGAACGCAATATCAAAAATACTATTGGAAAAAAATGTGAAGAAAGGTAGTCTAGCCACACCAGAATTCAAACTGTGTTATAAAGCGATAATTATTATACACATTCTTTGTTCCCCACAACAAGCCTTAGGTAGGTGCTGAATAGAATGTTAGGGGCTTCTTTTCCAACCTCTTCATTTTGCAGGCCATGGAAAAGACTTGTGCAGAGCTACACAATCGTACACAGAAATAGGAGTGGTGCCCAAGAGGTCTCCAGCCTATAAATTAAATTTTATTGCAATAATGTGGAATTGAGGTTCTGGGTTGTTAGGTTTTAATTAGTTGCAGATAGAGGTGTTTGGAGTATCAGATGCCACCTACAATGCCCCGACTTTATGGCTGAACAGTCTGTCCCAGAGAGGTAAAAAATGTGACCCATAGTCACATTAATGGGCAGAGGCAAAGTCTGATTCGAAATTCGATACACATTCTTTGCCCTAAACGGCTTCCCAAATCTGTATAGAGAGACAGCAAAACATTGCAGAAAAGAGACCAATTGCAGTCAGCATAGGCTTGATTCAAAGCCTGAGTGTGGAATTTACTAGATATGTGATCATAGCAAGTCACTTACACTTCTAGAACTTCAGTTTTCTTATCTGTAAGATGGGATAATTGTACCTACATTAACTGATCATGGCTTTCTTGTGACAAATAAATGAGATAATAGTTCTCAAGCAACTATTGCAATTATTGCAATGCCAACAATAATAGCCTCAGAGAACTAGGAGGTCTGCATCATCTATACTGAGACAGAACCACAGAATGTTAGAACTGAAAGTCACCTTCAAGATCATCTAGTCCAATTGCCTGTCTTTACAGATGAAGAAACTGAGTTTCAGAGAAAAGAAGGAATTATTCCAATGTTCTATTGCTAGTTAGAGGTCATAGTAACTAGACCAGACTGCAGCATTCCTATGTCCTTGACCAGTGCTCTCTCCACTCCATAATATAACCTCATGACTTCCTGTGTTTCTTGGTTATTTCTTCTTCCAAAAAGACAAGATGACCACACAGCAAGGCTAGTACCTATGGGTATTTCTCCTCACTTCTCCCATCTATGTAATGGATCCAGTAAATATAAGCTAATATCAGTTCATTAGAAAGAAGAATCTCATATGGAAAGTGCAAATCCAGCCCAAGAAAGAGGCAACTCTTTATCATGGGCTTCCTCTTCTTTCCCTCCCCTTTCCCATTTCTTTTATATATCTAATTATTATTTCATTTTTCTAATCATCATTTAGAAATTGTTAGTTGAGGGTATAACCTATTTACTCGTTAAGGGGCTACATATGTGCAAAAGTTGTTTTCACTTTGTAGTACTCATAGTACAATGAAAACTACCTGAGGACAGGGACTGTTTCATTTTTGTCTGAATAACTCCAGTTTCTAGGATGTTTTCCAGTACATAGTAGGAGTTTGCTAAAAACTTGTTGATTGATTGATTAGTTGTTGATGATCTTGGGTTGCTCAGTGAAAAACCAGTCAGGGGACACTGTTGGAGAGGACAAAGGGGTGTGTCCCACCAGAGGCGGGGCACAACCAGAGAGGCAGGCTCTTGATGTTTGACCGGTTTAGTAGCACCCTGAGAACTATTTGGACTTACTACTTTCATTGCTGGAAGAGTAGATGACTGCGTAGGATCTTGGGCTCCTGGAGAAAAAGATCAGATTCAGACTGAGAAAAAGGTGAGAATTGGAATACATACTGTTTGCCATCAGTTAAAGCTCTCTACTAGTACAACTCAATTCTGACAAGTTGAGTCTGTGGAGAAAGCTGCTCCCCACAGAGACTTCCTACCTCCAACAGAGGAAAGGGATTTCTTTAACAGAAATCACATCTTAAACAGGTAAGGTCAACTGACTTCTCTCTTTTCCTACTGAATTGTTTTTGAATACATGTACAAGGGCAGAAAAAAATTGTGTCAAGGTTCAAAGAAACAAGGAAATCCTCCTTCTCCCACAAGACCCACTGAGGTAATGTGAACCCGTGACAACAAAATAGACAACTCATAATGTCTGGTTTTCATCACTGACATCCTATTTGACTAGAGGCAACTGTTTAAACCTCACACCTTCTAAATTGGAAAAGGCTGATGATAACTGTGATGGTATATAACATGACCTACCTTATCTAACCTATAGGGATACATGAATGCTGGGGTTCAAAGGTTCTCTGGTTTTCTAGCCCTCTATCCTCTCCCTTTCTTCTTTCCTCCTTTTCTCCTTTCCTTTCTTCCTTCATCTTTGTCCCATTTCCTTCTTTCTTCTCCTTCCTTCCCTCCTTCCTTCCTTCCTTCCTTCCCTCCTTCCTTCCTTCCTTCCTTCCTTCCTTCCTTCCTTCCTTCCTTCCTTCCTTCCTTCCTTCCTTCCGTTGTTCTATCATAGTCACTTCTTTATACAAGGACACATACGATACATGTGTATACACATGTGTATGTTCACATATATCTATATAAATATACACATACATGTATATGTATACATATGTCTATATAAATATACATATACATGTGCACATAGACATGCTCCCTTATCAGCTATTTTGGATTTTATTAGAAGAAAGCTACAATTCTGAGCATACTTTGATAGTATCACAGGGGTTGGGTCAATATTAAAACAAATTGAATGCTAATGGCTGTAAAGAAAGATTTTAACTTCATCCCACTGTGGGGGGAAGGAAAATTCCATCTCTGCACAAGCTCCCAAACTGACTCTCCGAATTTCCTCTCTTGTGAGAGCTGTCATTCTATCTGTATTGTTTTACACTTTTAAGATAATCTCATTCTCAGTTACTGCGGGGGTTTTTCTGGGGATGCTAATTTTAGCCACTGTTTTTTTTTCTTCTTCTGCCAAAAAGGTTGAATTCTCCTTGGTTGTGAAAAAGAACACTTCCGTGTGTGTGTGTGTGTGTGTGTGTGTGTGTGTGTGTGTGTGTGTGTGTGTATGTATGCTACACACTCACATGCACACTCTTGTAGTTCTCTCAAACGACTCTCTTGTTATGTGTGGTAGCAGGATGAAAATTCACTGCCGTGGGCTTGCCAGAGACTGGCCAAGGCAGGATCTCACCGCATTTTTAGTCATTGTGCTCTTTTCTACCATGCTCCCTTTAGTAGGGCTGCCAAAAAACAAACCACCTATTTGCTCTTCCCCCCTACACAGCAATGATGTCCCCACCCCTGGTCTTGGCACAGAGGAATCCTGATAGCTAAGATGCTTTCCCACCTTCTTGCTGCTTCTTAGAATCCCGAGCTTTCTACTGAACAAAGTTCATGGGCCATCTCCTCCTACCTGAGGCCTTTTCTGAACCCTGAGGTCCCAATCCCTCCCTCTTGGGATCCTTTTCTATATACTTTCTTTTTGCTGATCTGTAGTCATGTTTTATAGCCTAAATTCTATGTAAGCCCCTAGAAGGCATTGGATATTTTCAATTTTGATATATTTCTCTAGTGCCTAACAAAGTGTCTGGTACATAGTTACAAATAATCTATTAACCAATATGTGCTTATTAAACACCTTCTACGTGCCAAGCACTGAGAATACAAAAGGGAAATATTTCCAGTCCTCAAGGTGGTTTTTTTTTTTCTAGTGGGGGAGATGGCCTGCCTATGTAGAGGGATGTGGAAAATGTATACAAACCAGGCTCCAGGTCATCTTGGGTGGCAGAGGACTAGTAGCTAAGGGGAACCAGAAAATCTGTAAGGCACAAAGTGGAGCTTTCATTGCACTTAGCAATTCTAGAAGTTGGAGGTAAGCAGGGAGTTAGTTTGTTCCAGGTCCTAGGGACATCCAGTGAGGAGGCCAAGAGATGGAAGCTGGAGTACCTTGTTTTAGAAATAGGAAAAAAAAAGTGTGCAGCATGGCTGGAATACAGAGTTCAGGGAGGAAAGCAATGTAAACTCCCCTGGCAAGGTAGGAAGGGATGAAATCCTGAAGAACTTTAAACACCAGATTGGCCCTGGAATTTGTTGAATAGAGGTTGCCATGAAGACACTCAACAAAAGTTTATGTCTTTGTCAATCAGTTCAATTAACATTTATTTGCAACCTACAACAGGCCAGACTTCTTCATTGAGTGACATGAAAGTATCTTTTAGGGTTTGGTCCTATTAAATTGAGGGAATAAAATTGCTGATCTTATTAGGTAGGCTCCAAGCTGACCCTGCCAACCAATGGCTTATTGATGGTATTTTCCCATAATAGCTGAGCATCCTACCTACATGAAGGATAGGAAATGAGCTGTCATTTCTAGCTTCCAGATGAGGAAATGAGACCAGATGAGGTTCAACATTTCTAAGGAATAGAGAAATCACCAAGAGATTGAGAGAACACCCTTCCTTAATTGATTAAATCCTACTGAAAGCCATGTGAACTAGACTTGGAGTCAGGAAACTTCCAAGTGCATCCTGCCTCAGGTACTTCCCGATTCTAAAGTCCTAAATAAGCCACTAAGCTTTCAGAAGGTCACCTGTAAATGAGAATATGAATACCTGTGCCACCTTCGTGGTTTGGATGTGAGAAAAATACTTCATGAACCTTCTATGGAGGCCCAAAGGGCCTGGAAGAATGATTATGACTTAGACAGGTCCATTGGCATAAATGAAATCAGACCTCCACCCCACACCATACCCGAAATCAAATGTTTTCAGTGAACGTTATCTCTCCTTGACCACAAGGGTCTATGGTGTCCTCATCATGTCTCCAGGTTGATGCTAGTACCTGTCTTGGGCATTCTCACAGACACAGATAATTGTAGGATCTCAGGGTGAGAGGGTATCTCAGAAATGTCAAACTCCAAGCCAGTGAGGCAACAGCTACTCAATGTCTACATTCCAGTTAAGAGACAGGAAAAACCTGGCATGACAGTAACAATCCGCAGTTCCAATATCCTTTAAACTTTTGTTCCTTTCAAAGTCACAAATCTCTATGAGATAGCATGAACATGTAAAAAACACCAGATTTTGTGTCATAAGATCTAAGTTCAAATACTGTCTTGGCTACTTTAATTACCTGCGTGATTTTGCACATCTTTAGACTTCTACTTCTCCATAGTAGGAGAGAGTTTGATCTGATCATCCCTAAGGTCCTTCCAGTTCTGAGTCTGTCACTCTTTGCTTCCATGCCTCCATGACCTTGAATGTCCCTTTAGAAAGGGAATATCCTCTGCAGTCCTGATAGCAGTACCAGCCAATCTCTAGGCATTTTTGAATGCCAATTCCCCTGTCTGAAATGCACTAACTTTCTCATTCAGAATTCTTCCATTCCCTCATAGTACAGCTCGGGCACAGCTGGCTCCATGGAATGTCTCCTGAGAGCCTAGAAAATAACCCTCTTCTCAGATTTCCCTTCAGGCTTTTGTTTGAATTTCTCCTATGCTCCCGTCTCACTCTACCCTGTATCCAACTTCTTTGTGGGCATGTGTATTCCCTATAAAAGATGTTAAGGTCATGGAAGGTAGGAAATGTGTCTTTTATAGAAAGGTAGATAGATAGATAGGTAGATAGATAGATAGATAGATAGATAGATAGATGACAGATAGATACATAGATGATAGTTAGATACATACATAGATAAATGGGTAGATGAATAGAGATAGATATCAATACACACACATACAGACGCACATACACACACACACACACACACTCACACACGGTTGTTTGGTTGTTGTGCTTTCTGATTCGAAGAGGACCAAAATGAAATACTATGTTAGAGTCAAGGTACAGTGTGTCTGACTGGGACTGATCAGACCAATACGAGCTCAGCATGCTCAACCACAGCTCAGATGCAAATAGTCCATGTGAACATTGAGGTGGAATTCTCTAAATTTGCACATCCTACGTGTCCTTTGAGCTGTTTCAATTCTGTTTTGCTCATAGACCACAGCACCTTCTTTGATGTGGGCACACATGCTGAGTGAGCCTGTGCCAGTACCTATCATGTCATATGGTCAATTCCAAAGCTCTTAAGAGAGACCTTAAGAGTGTCCTTGTAGCGCTTCTTCTGACCACCGTGAGTTGGTCTACTCTGTGTGCGTTCTCCATGAAATAGTCTTTTTTGGCAAGTGTATGCTTTGCATTTGAATAACATGACCAGCTTATCAGAGTTGTGCTCTCTGAAGCAGAGTTTGAATGCTTGACAGTTTAGTTTCAGTGAGGACCTTAGTGTCTGGTACTGTATCCTACCAGGTGATCTTCACAATTTTCCTAAGACAGTTCAAATGGAAGTGGTTCAGTTTCCTGGCATGGCACTGGTAGACTGTCCATGTTTCACAGGCACACAAAAATGAGGTCAGCACCATGGCTCTGTAGGCCTTTGGTTTGGTAATCAGTCTAATACTCTTCTCTCCAAAACCTTTCTTTGGAGCTTCCCAAACACTGAGCTAGCTCTGGCAATGTGTGCATCAACCTTATTATCAGTGTGGACATCCCTGTAAAGTACACTATCAAGTTAAATGAACTTATCCACAGAATTCAAAACTTCTCCATTTGCTGTAACCAATGGTTCCACATATGGATATATACACATATATTTGCTCATATACACACATACACAAGTATAAGACATATATGTACATGCGTGCACACACACATATTCACATACATATTTATGTCTCCTCATACCCATAATCTATATATCCACATGTATACATGTATTCATACATATGAATGTCTGCATGTGCACACACACCCACACATACACATATTACCAGTGCCTTGCACATAGTAAGTGCCTAATGAATATTTCTGGGATTGAAGTTAATTGATGAGGAGAATAGTCCTGAGCTAGATCGTGTCCATTTTATTATAACCATTTAACAGGTGAGGGAATCAAAATTGAAAGAGTTATGCTCAAAAGTGTGGGTAATGGAGGCTCAATTTTTACCCAAACATGATGATTCCCAATCCAGCAATATTCTTGCTAGATCATATTGCCTCTCCTCATTAATCTGGATCCCATGGAAACCTTCAAATATCAAAACTTACCCAACTGGCCATATGTGGAATCAGATTGGTCCCTGCCCATGAAACCAAATGAGTCCAAAGGATCCACTCTGTACATTATTGGATTTGCTCTCAGCTTAAATGATTCATTTTGAGGAAATCATGACCATAACACCACCGCCATCACTTTTATACAAATACAAGACAATACACAGCCCTTTGTGCACCTCTTGTGTACTCCCAGCATAGCACAAAAATCTATTAGGAGACTCTCTACCAAAGCCTTTCACTAATCCATCACTAGGGAGTGATGATGATCATGGTTTGAACTCTCCAAGACTATGCCACTGGAGTCCTGGCTCTGGCAAGTTAGACCAATTCTGGAAAGGTCTCCTATATGGGTCTGCTGATGGATTGAGGATTTGTCAATCAAGGGCACACCTAACTAAGCACTCAGAGACTTACTTTCTTAAAGCTGACCACCAGACATTGCTTGCATTTGGGGAAGCATGGCACTGTGGCAAGTACACTTCTTTGTGTACTTGCCTGTCAACTACAACCCTGCCTCCTTGGTCAAGTTATTTAATCTATTTGACTCTCAGTTTCCTAATCTGTAAAATGGAGCTGTGACTAGTTGTCTTTCTATGACTTGTCCATCTCTAGTGCAATTATAATCTTCTAAAAGGCATAGCAAGATTGGCATTTACTTTGGCAGAGAAAAACCAAATATGAATAAATTCAATTTAATTGGCAAATATTTATAGTTCATCTAGTATATTCAGAAAACTCTACCCAAGTTAGAAAAGTTTAAACATATAGTTAAGCGATATTCCTTTCAATGATAGAATCTCAGAGTTGGAAAGAACTTCAGTGACACACAAACTCTCCTTCTCCCTCCTTCTCTTCCTCCCTCCTTCCCTCTCTTCCCTTCTTTTCTATTAAGAAAATAATGAGGTGACCTGTGGTTGTAATATAATTACGTCTCATTACCATTTTCAGCTCCCTTCTAATCTACTGTCTTACTCTGTTAGAATGTAAATTCCTTGAGAACATGGGATGAGAATTTTTCTGTTCAACTGAAGAGGAAGGAGCTAGGAGGGATGGTCAGAAGTTAGAAACAATCAAACTTAGGTTTGCTATAAGGACAAACATCTTGAGTTGGCACTGGTCAAAAATAGAATGGGTTTTCTTGGGTGATGGTGAAGTCTCACTCACAGGAAGTTACAAAGAAAAGATTGGACTTGTTTGGCTCTGTTGTGGAACAGGTTCTTGATCAGTTATAGATTGACCACTAAGGCATCTGTGGTACCAGCTCTAGGGGGAGGGATAGCTACTCCTTTTTAATTGAAAAGAAGAGAAGGTAATTATACTATGAAAATGTCAAGAGTAAAGAAAAGAAATTGGGGGAGAGAACTCTCTGTGGCCTTGGGCTTTTCACTGAGGGAGGATTCTGTCTCTCACTAAGTTGGGCAATCAGGTACAGTTAGGGTTCAGAGGAGAGAAGAGAAAGTTTGGGTCAATTACTGTCACAACTGAAATTGTAAGAAAATAAGGGTAGAGAAAGATTGCTTCTGCCTCAGTGATCACCACTTGTAATTCATCTTCAATTTATAAATTTTCTCCTTTATCTTGTGAGCTTCTTAAAACCAAGGACTATTTTTAGGGGGTTCTCTTTATGCCCAGAACTTAAGAAGGTTAATTTGGCATAACTTGACAATTGATAAGTATCATAATTTAAGTAATTATTAAATATATCTATATATAAAAATATCTCAGTGTTTGGCATGGCTAAGGATGATCAACTCACCCAATCCTTCTGGGGATTATCCCCATTATCTCCCCTGGCTGATACAACATTAAACCAGCTGACTAGTCCATTCATTGATCATCCCAGTAAGCATTGTCTATGACCAATCAACCATCTGAATCAGTGCTGCCCTGGTAGGTTTGGAAGTCATTAAGAATAGAAAGAACTTATTTTCTTGGAAACACAATATCTCGCTGAATCACACATTGGTAGAGTTAGAAATTCTCTCTCTGGCTATCTACTCCAACCAAATCCCTAAAGGAATTCCAATTACAATACATCAAAAACGGCCATTTTCTATATGTCCTAAACTACCCAAAGTAACTCGTGTCAGCATGCTCCACATTGGGATAGTTCTAATTATGAGGAAATAATTGTATACATCAAGCCCAAATTCTACCTGTTGCTCCTGGCTCTTCTGTCTTATACAATACTCGAAGAGAACTGTCATTCCCTGTTTGCAATCTTCCTTTCTCCAGACTAAACTGCCTGAGTTCCTTCAACTGATTATATTCTTCTTCTTACTTTTGCTGTGTAGGACATGAATTCTGCTCTCATAATTCTCATTGCTCTTTTAAACTACTTGGGAATAGGGTATTGTAGTCCCATGATTTTCTCAAATTCTACAAGATTCTCTATCTTTTCAAGTGTCAAATCATTTTCCTTCATTTTGCAATATTTATTCATAGATGCCTGAACTTGTTTCCTAGATCTAGAAGCCATAATCTCTTCTGTTATTACTGTTTTGCTAATGATTTATCTGTTTATATTCAAGATCTTTGAAATTTATTCTTCTAGGAACCTGATACTTTCAGTCTCCCACCTTCCCATTATTTTACTTATCACTCACTTCTGACTCCCTCTACTCTGACTGGATTACCCTCTGAACTGGATCTCAAAGTGTCTCTGTTTCCTCCCACACTAGACAATTCATGGTTCACCAGCTTAGGTCTCTGGCCCAACTGGCGTGAGTGGTCAGAAGTAATCCCAGCAAGATTATCTGCTCTGTCTTGGTCTTGTGTTGCACAGTTTCTCACATAAATAGTGAGTAGCCTGTTTTGGTGACCTACCCTACAACCTCTGTTCTTTAGTACTGTTTCCCGTCACCAACAGTCCATTGCTGTGCAGCATTTGGATTCTGGAAGTTCTAGACCACAAAATCTGCTGAAGTTTATTTATTTCTGATGCATGATTTCTCTTTTGGAAAGCTTTGAGAGGTTGTCTGGATCAGAGGAAACTTCTAGTATGCCACGTTGTTTGTCAAATGATCCACAAGTACCCTTGAACTGGCTTGGGGGTCGACAAAATAAGCATCAAGGACTGTCACCCTTTTGTATGAGATTTAGTTTATCAGGTTCCTTAAACTCTGATGCCCAGAGCTAAGCACAGTATTGTAGTGTGGTCTGGCCAGGAAAGAGATTGGCAGGAAGGTTGATGTGTTTCTTTTTTAGTTATTCCTGAATGTTGCATCTCTCTTAGCAAGTACTTTACACTTTTATTGACCTTCAAATTCCATACTACTACTGAGAAAGACTTTTACTTTACCATTCAAGGAGAAACTTGGGAATGGATTGAGCCAAAATATCAAAAGTTTCTCTGCTATTTTTGAATCTTCATTCCACCTAATATACCCACAAGAATAATGCTAGAACAATTCCTAGGAAGGAGGAGAATTGGTCTACTGGCCTTGATTGATCCATGACTTCAGTCTTGCTGTCTGCATAATCCTGGAGTATAAATGACATGAATCCTTACATACATAACCACAAATTAAGCCCTTTGTGTTTCTTGTTTAGCAATGAATCTGAGTACAATAATTAGACCAAATGAGAAACAAGTTAGCACAGCTGATATAGGATGATTTTAGTTTGTGGTTCTCTGAGGATCACAGATGGAGAGTTAAAAGTGACCTCAGAGGCCACCTAATCCATCCCTGCACACATATACATTTTACAGATAAAGAACAGAGTGAGGTTCAGAAAGTTCGAGTGATTCTCCAAGGTCACAAAACAGCAATAGGTCTAGGGTTCAGACTCAGTCCTCTGACTTTCAAGCTAGCACCCTCCCCACTGTACAATCTATAACCACATAGCTTCATTTTAGAATTGATGAAAAAAATTGTAAGATTCAGAAAGCTGAGTGAGGATGCTGATAGTAGTCAGTGGCTAGGGGTCAACATAGCCTTGACTTTATTCCTTCTATTTCCTTTATCTTATCTTTCCTTAAATGCTTTTGGTAAGATGAATTTAGGGTCCTAGGGTTGATCCTGTGTGGGGGGTTGTGGGGTGGAGATAGAGAGAATGAAAAGAGCTGGACAATCCTTGCAGTGATCAGAAACCTCCTCTGGGTCTTTCTTGTGGCATGAAATTGTCCTTAGAATTTCTCTGACTATAGTCAAAGAGCACAAGATCCACCGGGCCTGGCCATCTTAAAAGACATCAAATATTGACTTGGTCATGAATTATATTTTATCTAAGGGACATTCAAGTTAATTCCAACCAATAACTAGAAGATTGACCCCAGAGTGACTTCTTTTTTGATCATATCAGTTCATTTCAGTGACTACCAAGGTATGAACAGTTGACAGTCTTTGTCAGAGGAGGTTGGAGCCATAGCCATAAAATCTTGAGTATTTGAAGTAGGAAAATTGTCAAATTTTAAATTTAGTTACTCACTTTTGTATAAAATTTGGAATTTAAAGGCAGTAGAGAGCCCCATTTCCAGATTTAGGCCTCACTTTCTTCATTGGCAAAAAGAAGGGACAAGATTAAATGATCTTTAAGACTCCTTCCAAATGTGAATTTATGTTCCCATTATATTAAATTATTATTCTGTGAAGTCAGCCTATGAATCAGATTCCCAGAGTGCCAGGAATAGCAGTGGCCCTTAGATAACCGAATGCTTAGTGATGCCCTTGAGGGCACAGTCTTTATGCAGAATGAGCCTACCTTGATCCGTTTCCAAAACCACCAATCATCACAATGGACAAGAGAGTCCAAGAGCCTCTGAAATGGTAGCACTCAGCAGAAGCTCAACCTTCCTCTCAGACGAGTCCCCCTAGCACCCCTTTCACTAACCAGTGGTCACATTCTTTCACTCTGAACTCTCCAGAATTATCTTCCATGCCTCACCATCTTTATTAACACTGGAAGATGCCTCCTCCTCTGTGACCTTCTGTCTCTGGAATATTAGCAAAGCAGAATTGAAACAGCACAAAGGAAACATAGGATGCACAAATTTGGAGTAACCACCACAAATGTTCACACAGACTATCTGTGCCCAATCTGTGGTAGAGCATTCCGATCTCTTATTGGTCTGATCAGCCAGAGTCATACGCATTGAAACTTCTCTTTATCATGGTGATGTAATTTTGGTCCTCTTAGAGAATGAAGGACAGCAGTCAACCAACCAACCAACCAACCAACCAGCTCTGGAATACCCTTTTGTTCCTAGAACCCTAAACTCTAATCGGTGAGTTTCATTCTGAAACCTCATTTTGAGAAAATATCCTGGCTAACTCCATGTAGTCTCTCTGGACTTTTTATCCATGCCTCCTTTCCTCTTCCCCAACCCACTTTCAGTTCTATCCCATGTGTTATTTTTCCCATCAGAATATTAACTCACTGAAGACATGAACTGTCTTTCTTTCTTTCTGTGTTTGTATCCACAACAATAATAATGCTTGGTACATAATAAATAGTAAAGAAATGATGACTCATTTGACTTGACTACCACCAATAGGGCATACAGGTCAGGGTACCTGAAGAAGTAGAGCTCCCTGGGGGAGATATGGGAGAAAGTGTGTGCCAAACAGGTCAATACCACCTCAACCATCACCTCCATTGATAACCCCATGGAGGCCACCCAGGACCCAGAGTCCAACAGCCCTAGGAATTTCAATGTCTGTCAGATCAATGGTCTCAATCATCATTTAGATAAGCAATCCTTTTGGAGAAGGAGATTGTCAATTTCCATCAACACCACTATCAGTCCCAATTGTGACCATCTCCCACCAATGAACAGGGTCCCTCAGACCTCTGGCCATATGCCTGCCTAACCCGACATTATTGAAGAGACATCCTAGTGGAGACATGACCTGGCACCTGTAAATGTTTTCATCAATGTAAATATTAAGGAAAATGTATTGTTATTGGTTTTGTCACTGTGTGGCCCTTTGCAACGGACTTGTAGCTAAGGCCACCTTTTTATTTCTTTTCTCCTATATTAAAATGTGAGCAAGAATTCTCTTTCTTTTTCTATTTTTATCTCTAATCCTTAGCAGTGTACCTTGTACTCATTAAGCTCTTAATAGATACCTTTTATCCATCCATTCATAAACTTCTCCGTTGCTTTTTACACCCTTCAAGTGACACTAAGCTCTTTTCAATGCTTATATTGAACTCTCAAAGGGCTAAAATCTGAAAGGTTGTATTCCACCTTTAGCACATTTTCTATTTCATTTCTTTGTCCCTTTGAGAGAGAGAAAGAACACTTTTACCATTCTGGAACAGTGTTTATTAAAGGGTGGTATCTTTATTTGTTTTTGCTTCTTGTTTGAGAACTTCTGGCCTGGGAGGTGAGCACCAGGCTTACAGCAGAGAGGAGAAGAATGTAAGAGTGAATCAGAGCAGGAGGACAGGTTATAAGAGGCAAGAAATGCAATTGATAAATGAATTTTGGGTACTTTGAGGAGAATGGATTAAAATGATAGATTTTTTAAAAGTAGCCAAACTTTCCATACTAAAATGGATCCTTTGTAAAAAAGGTAGAAAACTGATAGTGTTCATTATAATTTCAAATTTATTTAAATAATGAACTGAGCAATAGTTACTGAGAAAGTGATATGTACAAAATGCTACCAGGTAGTAGGGATGTATTTTTTTTATAGAGATTTTTATTCTTAAAGTGCTTCTAGTCTAGTTGGGGAGGTGAGAAGTCTTTAGCCATCTTTACTTGAAAACATCCAGGAAAGGATGGGTGACCCCCATGGGATATGATGTAGAAGACTTTCTTGTTCATACATGGTTTGAATTAGGTTGGAAGATTAAACGGTATTATCAAAAATTAGCTAGAAAATCTTCTTAAAGTGTAATTCCCAAATCCAGTCCCTTGGGGTTTTGATGGGAAGTTGGGGAATGGCATATTGAGAAAAGCTCAGTGTTCTTTGCATGGAGAATCTGAATGGGTTGTACCGGTTACCCTCTAGGTCCTTTTCAGGTCTCAGATTCTGTGAAAGTCTGATTCCTTTCAGCATCTCCTATGATTTGGGTTATATATCCAATTTGGTGACTGTTTGTAGTGTTTATCTTTCTTTGCTTATCTTCCATTCTGTGTGTTCATCCTTCATTGCCGAAGAAGATCATGCTGTCAGAGAAATAATGACATAACTTGTACTTGACTTTGTTTTGAGTGAGGGAGGTGTTGTGCAGGTCACCAGCCTCTCTTCTACTCCAGAACTGTCTGAATTCAGTGACCAGATATTCCTCAGGATGACTGGAGATGACCCAGGGTGAGGTAATTGTGGTTAAGTGACTTGCCCAAGATCACATAGCTAGTGAGTGTCAAGTGTCTGAGGTGAGATGTGGACTCAGGTCCTCCTGACTCCTGCACTGGTGCTTTACCCACTGCACCACCTAGCTGCCCCTATCTTCCATTCTGAAGGATGGGGGAAGAACCAGGGATCTTGTAACAATGAAGTAAGAAGCAAAATCCCCCATGTATAGCTGGAACATGTCTGCTAATGGGTTGGGTTCATTTTTGAAGTAGAGCTCTTATCAAAACCAAAGCATAGCTAATGATATTGAGCAATAAGTTTCAATAAAAAATCAGGTCTTTCTTGCTGTGCTAATGGGTGATGGACACATCAGGGCATGGCAGCTTGCTCTCCTTTCTGATTGAGTCTTCCTACACTTTTAAAGATATTGTGCAGATCAGATGCAATGTTGAAGGTGACAAAGGGATTGTTGGGAAGACAAATGAAGCCCTTGACTCTTCCTTTGTAGTAGGGAGTTCAAGGATGCCTCCATTGTCCATCTCTATAAAAGTAAAGGGAATATAGATTGTCCTGCAACAATCACAGGGTGATCTCTCTCTTAGTCATTGCTGGCAAAATTCTTGCCAGAGTCCTCCTTAATAGTCTGATCCTTCACCTGGAAGATGGGCATATACCTAAGAGCCAGTGTGGCTTCAGAAAGGGTCGAGGAACTGTCAATATGGTGTTTACTGCCTGACAACTCCAGAAGAAATGCCAGGAGCAAAACAGAGGTCTATACACAACGTTTGTGGATCTTACCAAGGCCTTTGACACTATTAGTCATGATGGCTTATGGAAAATTATGTCAAAATTTGTCTGCCTGGAGAAATTGTAAGTCAATTTCTTGATGGCATGTTTGCCCAGGTTCTGGACAGTGAACAATGCTCTTGTGCCTTCCCAGTCACCAATAGAATGAAACAGGGCTGTATGCTTGCTCCCATGCTTTTTAGAATGATGTTTTCAGCCATATTGTCAAATGTTTTTAATGAGGATGAACATGGCATTTGGTACTGATGGTAAGTTCTTCAATTTGAAAAGGCTACAAGCCAAGATAAAAATGGAGGGAGTGTTGGTGCATGCTTTTCTGTTTGCACATGACTATGCACTCAATGCAGCCACTGAAGCTGAGATGCAACAAAGTATGGATCAATTCTCTGCTGTCTGTGTGAGTTTTGGTCTAATAATTAACACCAAGAAAACACACGTGCTCCATCAACCACCACCACACCATCCATACGGGAACCATCGATTATAGCAAATGAAGAGGTTTTGAATGCTGTGGATAAGTTCAATTACCTTGGTGGTGTACTTTCCAGTGATGTAGAGGTTGATGAATGTATTGTCAGAGCTAGCTCAGTGTTTGGGAGGCTCTGAAGAAAATTTTAGGAGAGAAGAGGTATTAGGTCTACAGAGCCGTTGTGCTGCCCTCATTGTTTTATGCCGACGAAAAATGGACAGTCTACCAGAGCCATGCCAGGAAACTGAATTGCTTCCTTTAGAATTGCATTAGGAAGATTCTGAGAATCCCTTGGTTCCAGACACTGAAGTCCTTGCTCAAGCTGAACTGCCAAGCATTCAAACTATGCTTCAGAGAGTGCAACTCTGATGAACTGGCCACATTGTTTGAATGCAAAATATATGCTTGCCAAAAACACTATTTTATGGAGAACTCACATGGGGCAGGTGATCACATGGTGCTCAGAAGAAGCGATACAAGGACACTGTCATGGTCTCTCTCAAGAGCTTTGGATTTGACTGTGCAACATGGGAGATACACACACAGGACCACTCAGCATCAGAAAAGGTGCTGTGCTCTATGAGCAAAGCAGAATTGAGACAGCACAAAGCAAATGTAGGATGCACAAATTTGGAGTACCACCCCCAAAATTCATATGGACTATCAGTGTCCAAACTGTGGCAGAGCATTCCGAGCTCATATTGGTCTGATCAATCAGTTGGACACAATGCAACTTCACTTTATCATGGTGATGTCATTTTGGTCCTCTTCGAAAACGAAGGACAATAACCAATATGAGACACTTGATATTAACCCTTTGTTCTCCATTTGAAGTGAGGATCACACAATGTAGCCATGGAATAGGCAGATCTCAGTTATTCATGGTCACTGGCCCTCATTTTTGTCAATAATTCAAAAATTGTTTCCAAGACTCTCTTAGATACCTTTTGTCACATGCTGATAAGGTTAAGAGAAAACATTAAGTTTCACCCCTCCTTCCTCTATCTAGAGTATGCACTAATCTCATTGTTGACCTAGATGACAAGACCTCCATGGATGCTGCAGATGTCTGACTGTCCCACAGTCATGATGGTAAGGACAATCAAGGGAAGCATCTGTGAGAATCTGAGTGAGAGTAGATGAGTCTGAGCTAACTGGCCATGCCACTTCTGTGACACTGGTTGGCTGAGATCCCAACCAAATGTGAACAGAAGTAATTAAAAACAAACAAGAAGAAAGAATATTGAACTGTTGAGGAAAATGCTCCCAGATGAAAGCATTCTTCTCTGATCCTCCACAATGCAAAAGGCAAAGAGGTTTGTTTTGTTTTGCGGGGAGAGGAAGTAGGTGGTGAAAAATATATAGTTTTATTTGTGTAGGGAGTTCAATGTTTGAAAGTTTGCTCCTTCAATGTAAATACATGATTCTTTGACACTTATATTCTCTATTAGACTTTCCTGATCCTCTAAGATCCAAATGGGCCCTAAAGGGTACATTTGTTTTTCCAACAACCTTCTAGTCACCATCAGCTTTGTATCTGATATGCACTATTTTCCTTTTTCTGGAATAATAAGAAGGTAAGTAACATGACCAAAGTCACCCAGCCAGCATATATCCAAGAAAATACTCGAACCTGGGTCTTGTTTTCTGTCAAGGCAAGTTAAACAGGAATCTCTTATGTCATGTCATAGGAAAGCACCTTGCTCTACTATCCCAGATATGCCTTCCTGTTTCTTTCTGACAAAGGCTAAGAAGAGGGAGATAAAAGCATGACACCATCAGATTCTTAAGTGACTCATGACAAGGATGCTATCTACCCAGGAAGGCTATCACTCCTCTATTTCCAAAAGACGTGAGAAAGACAGATATACTTGGTTGTTAGATACATTATCACTAGAGGTGGAGGGACACGTTTTAGTACAAAATTTCTATTTACTCTTCCTTTTAATTGGGATCATTGGCCTTGGCCTTGATTAAATAGAATTCTGAATTTCAATTTGTTTAGACCTCATTTGTGTGATAAGTCAAGGAATAAAGCAAACCAATTAAGAGAGATGAAGCCTTCTGGAAATAAGAGGGGCTATTCCTTTGTGCTTTGCTGTACTTGGCCTACATCTGGAGAATGAGGCTCAGCCCAGGAGGCTCAGTTAGATGCTGGAGAAGGTCATCTGGCACCACACATTCACACCATTTGAGAATTTCTCAGAGGAACTGAGTTTCATCAGCTTGGAGAGCTGTTGTTTGGTGAGAGTGAGGGGAACTCATGGAGGGTGGAGGCAGAGACATGGTAGCTGGATTCAAGTATGTAAAGGGTTGTCCCAGGATACCATAGAATCCCAGAATTTAAGAACTGGAAGGGTATTTGTTGATTATCCAGTCCAATGCATAAACGAAAGGAGTACTCTCCATAACACAGCAGATAAGTAGCGGTATGGCCCCTGTTTAAAGGTCTCCAAGGAAGGGAATGGATACCTCTCTAGGCAATGAATACTGCTTGGCCTCAGAGGCCAGAACAAGGAGTGATAGATAAAATGAAACCTGTAAAAGGACAGATTTAGGCTTGAGAAAAAGAGAAAATTTCTCATTTGATTAGCTATCCCAAAGTAGAATGGCCTACTTCAGGAGAAATAGGTCCTCACTTGTTGAAGATTTTCAAGCAAAGCCTTCATTTCTTCATTCATTCACTAAACGTTTATCAAACACCTACTAGGTTCCATACACTGCCCCAGTGAGAAAAGAGAAAAAAAGAAACAGCCCCTTTCCTCAAGGTATTTGTGTTCTTTTAAGAAAAAAAAAAATGTATTTTGGAAATTAAATACAAAATCTATATAATGTAATAAAATAATAAAGATAATAATTTCCTAGAGGAGAGCAGGATTAATCAAAGAGCTCAAGATAGACCACTTGGATCGTTTCTTAGAGAGGATGTCCCATATTGATACAGCTTACTTCTGATGTCATCTTTGGTCACTCCCAATATGGGTTGCTACAAGACTTTGACTTTGATTGTGACCTTATTCATGCCCCTGGGAGTATGTAGCCTTCTCTTTATCTAGGTCTGAGTTCCACCCACCTCATACCATTGGTGGAGTTAAAAGAAGTCAACAATATTAAGGAAAGAGAAGAGAATAAGTATTTATGAAGCAACATCTACATGTCAGGTACTATGCTAAACTCTGTACAAGTGTTATTTCGGTTGTTCTTCACAACAAAATCCCTATGAAATAAGTGATCTCCACTCTCTAGTTGAGGAAACTGAGTCAGGGGTCAAGCAATTGTACAGGATCACATGACTAGTAAGTGCCTGAGCCCAGAGATGAACTCAGGTTATCCTGACTCCAGGCACATGCTTTATTCACTGCCCCATTTAACTGCCTGAAGATGACTAGGAAAGGATTCTTTTAGAAGGTGGAAATTTAATTGAGGTTTAGAGGGAGCCTGGCAAGCCAGAAGGTGTAGATAAAGAGGGAGAGTAGACAGTCAGAGAAAGGACCCAGAGTCGGAAGACAGAGTGTCTTGATTGAGGAATAGCCAAGTCAGTGTCACTAGACATTAGACTACATGGGGTAAAGTGGAAACAGACTTGGCAAGGTGGAAGGGGGGCAGGTCATGTGGAGCTTGAACGCAGGTCTTTGAAATCTTCCCATTGCTTCCTTCTCCTCAGGCAGGCCATATAAGGTCTATCCAAACTCCCAAGTAGCCTCAACCAGCGGGCTCTGGTTCCCATGGATGCATGATTTAGGGTTCACTAGCCTCCCTCTTTAAGGTCCAAATTCCCTTTCCTTCCCTCTTATGTCACTTCCATACCTGTTGGCAGCTCCATCAGTTGGGTGTCAGTCTCTTAGCCCCTGGTGGAGCAGGCCTGGAAGAGTCATTCACTACTCCTTGCTCCTCACACTTATTTACTTTCTCTATACTTCCTGATGCAGGGTTTACATGACTTAGGAAAACAGAAGTCATTGCCCAATAGCACAGCCTCCCTGAGGGAAATATCCAGGCATAGAGAAATTAGGTCATACTCTGCTTGTGCCATACTGCTCTCTCTAGCAAATGCACATGTTGTTTGTCCTTCATTCTCCAAGAGAGCCATGACATGAGGGAGGTGATGCAAGGACTTGCAAGCAAGTAAGGGAGGGCTGTGTAAAGTCACCAGGTTCACTTTCTTCACTCCAGAGCCATCTGGGTCCAATGACCAGATATAAATCAGATAGACTGCAGATGACCCCAGATGCAGTGAGAGACCTTGGACTTTTTAAGTTAAGGTATTTCCCAGATCTCAGTCTGATTGAAGCAACACCCATTCAGTGGTTAAGGCTAGGTAAGAAATGAGACAACAAATGGCTTTTGTTTATCTAGTCAAAAAAAATCAATCTGAGAAGGATAGACCCTCAGGGCTTCTGCTTTCTCAAGGCCCCAGGCCTGTGCCTGTGGTGGGTGAGGTGAAGCACTTTAAGATTTTTGCTCATAGAAAAGGCTCTTCACTACTTCTTTCGTGGAAATTTTCAATGGAGCCCCTTGGAATAGCACTTGGTATAAGGTTGACCTTGGATCACCAAGACTGAGCTTAGTCTGGCCTTCAAAAGCAGAAAGACCAATGAGTTCTTTGGAGGAATTCTGATGCTGGGTGGAAGACTGGCTGAGTGAGATCTCTGCCAACTCCATAATTCTATGACTTGGAAAGGCTAGAACACCATAAGAAGGAAGGTTTCTGACATTTGCTTTAATCTAGTTAGTAATCAAAGAGGAGTCTTTGCTCTGAGACTTAGGATCCTTAGCTGTAAAAAGCAGAAAGCAATCCTCCCACCACTGACCTCCTAGCATTGTTGTGAGGAAAGGACTTTGAAAACCTTATTGATATAGAAACATGAGTTCTTCTCCTCCTTGTCTTTCTTTTCCTCTTTTCCCTTTCCCTCCTTCTGCTTCCCTTCCTCCTACTTTTGCTCCTTTTCTTCCTTTTCCTTTTTCTATCTTCCTCTTTTTCTTTCTCCTTTTTCATTTCTTTCTTCTCCTCCTCCTTTTCTTCTCTCCTCTCCTTAGAGTTTGTTAGGTGTCTCAGTGGTTAGAGCACTGGACCTTGAGTCAAAAAGACCCATCAATCTAGCCTCAAACACTGATCAATGACGCTGAGAAAATTACAATCTCTCCCTGCTACTTAGGTCTGTTTTGAAGAACAAATGAGATGATTCTTCTAAACCACTTACCATCTCGCCCAACATGTTGTAGGCAATTTCTGAGATGGTATTAGCGTTTTGGCCTGCCATGTCACCCTATTGACAATAGGCTTGTAATCCACCTAAGACCCCAGAAAACCTGCTGGTTCCCAGTGCCTCCCCTTCCCTACCTAAGAAGTTGAGTTTTTGAAGGCAATGGCAAAGTTTTGTCATTATTCCTCAACTTCCAGTCAGTCACCAGGCATTGATTAAGTACTTCCTCCAAGGCAGCCACCAACAGAGTATTCTGACTTCTTACTGCTTATATAATTTCACTTCTTAGAGCAATCATTTATGTTTTCTTCATATTTACTCTTCCTTCCTAAAAGTGAAAAAGTGAAAAACAAGCAAACAAAAAACCAGTATTCTCCTTGTACTGTCCTGGGCCCCTCTCCCTTGCCTTGGCCTCCTCTGTCCTGAATGTTCTGAGGTGCCCAAAGGTGTTCGAGATCTGGATCAATCAGAAAGCTAGATTCCAGACTCCAGCTTCCCTCAGCCCTGTATCCAAGGAAGTCCTTGTCTCTCCTCCTCCTCTTCTGTCACCTAAATTATTTTCTGAGAGCTTCCTCAGGTGGGTCTTGCCAGTCAAATTTAGGCTTCACTGTCATTTTGTGGGATAAACTGAAAGTCCAAGAAGGTCCTCACCTCTTTCCTGTGGGTGGAGTGGGGATTCTTCAAAACTGCTCTGGAATGTGCCTAATTTTACCCCCACACCTCCTCTGCCTTATTAGTTTGGGCAGAGCCTGGGTCTAACTAGACCTTCAGAGGTCTGAAGATTCCTCTAAGTAATGACCAGACAAGGCTGGTTTGGGGCAAAATTATAATGCCTTGTGGAGCCTGCCTTGACTTTCTGAGTCAATTCAATTTAACAGATGTTTACTATAATTAATGTCTAAACTGTGCTAGGTGCAAAGCGCACAAAACCAAAAGTGGTTTGGCACCAAACATTTATTGAGCACTTCTTACATGCAGAGCATTGGGCTGTGTCCTGTGTATACAAAGCTAAAGCAATTAAAAAACAAACAACAACAACAAAAAACATCAAGGGTCATTTGACCCTAAAACTCCAACTTTCGCATTGTTGACACAGTACACCTTTGGAGAACAGCTCTTTCTCCCTTGGTTTTCCTCTTCTTTTATATCCTCTTCTCTTCCCACTCAGAGATCTGACTCCAACAAAACTTTTGATCTCTCATATAACTTAGTGAACATAATGCTGGACCTTGAAGACAGAAGAGATCAGCTTAAATCCTTCCTCAGACATTTATTAGCTGTGTGATCCTGAGAAAGTCACTGTCCTGTCACATTTTCAGTTTATTTATCTGTAAACTGGGAATAGTCATTCAGACACCATCTGTAGCAACTAGGATGGAAGAGTAAAATGGCAGCTCACATTATTTGGATGACATACAAGTTCCCAATTTTAATCTTTCGACAGGATGGTCAGGCTTTGCACCTGCCTTGATGTTATAACCTCCAGATCCCTGAGCATTGTCCTCTGAGTTATCAATGTGCCCTAAGTTCTTCTGCACCTTGCCAGTACACCTCGCCATTCCTTTCCATTTACCCCTCATTAATGGACTCTCTTCTCCATTAGAATGAATTCCTTTGGAGATGAAACTATCTTGCTTCTTCTATTTGACTCTAGTTTTAATTCATTTTTTTCACTCATGAATTCATGTCTCCATCCATCCATTCATTTATTTATTCATCCTTTCATGCATTCAGGGTTATACGAGAATCAAATAAGATCTTAAGTGCTTACTTCAGTGGTAAGTGCTTTGGGTTCCTTGGAGTGCTGTTTAAATGTTTGCTATTATTATCCTTAAAAAGTAGTGCCCTAAGTCAGGAAGAATCAAGGTTTAAATAAACAGGCTGAGGTCTCAGGATGGGGCTAGTGAAGCCTGTACCCTCATCACATTGACACTGTGGGCTAGCTCTAGCACCTCTCACTCTTGGCTTCCTCATCTATTCCTCTTCACAGGATTGTGAATGGTGGGAACTACTGGTTTCTTTCTCTGTAAAATTACATGCCTTGACTACCTCTTCTCTGTGGCTCCATTAGTGACTCTAATGCTCCCATTCTAAGGTTGCTCCACTCGCTGGCACAACTGACAGATTTTTCATACTGATTGACTCCTGCCAAACATCATTGCCCTACTCAGAAAACACAAATCATATAGAATGGGATCTTGGTTGTCAAGTGTGTGAGTATGGGATCCTGGAGTGGGTGTGGAGGGTATTCATGTTCTCCCTATTTAGTCATTACCATTGATAATATTTACTGCTGCAAACTCCAAACCCTGCTGGGCTGCAGGTCCAACTGCTTCCTTGTGAAGGAAATTTAGTCAAGTTGAACACCAGAGTATTTGTTTTCAATTGAGCCACAAAGGTGTTCTGAAAAGGTAGATTACCTTTAGGATGCCCAGAGTCCTACACAAACAACTGTTCTTATGATTTTCTTACTCTGCACTTGTCCCTTGCTGCGTACCAGTGCCACCTCACTGCTTGCCAATGAAGTTACTGCTTGGATTCAGGAATGATTAAGGTCCAAGCGTCCTATAATTTTCTTTGGAGAGGTGGAGGACTGTGTGTACTCTTCAATGTGTTGGCTAATTTTGTGGAAACATCTTTTTTTCTGCTGCTTTTTAAAAAATCACTATGTTCCAACAAATGGCTCACTTGGTAAGGAGGATAATAAGAGTTCTCTCCAGATGTGAAGGTGATGAGAAAACAAAATAGTATTTTTTTTTAACTCCTCAAGGCTCCTTCAACAGTCTTTCTTTACAACTGGACTTCTACATATTCCCTTTACTTCTTTGGTTGCCATTCCTCTGCTGTATCCCCCCTTGCCTGGAGCAGAGGGTAGTAGCCTCTTGAGTACCTAAAGTGCATTCAGTGATGTGGTGCTCTCTACTCTAGCCATGTTTGAGCATCTGTTCAGCAGTTTAATATACCTCAGCTCCCCAATACAGGTTATCTTTCTGTCTTCCATGTTTCAGTCCCTGAAACAAGACAGCCCTGTTGTAACCCTGCTCCAGGAAGTCATTATACATGCCATTTCCTTGAAGCAAGCCAAGATCTTTTCAGCAAATGATAGATAGGAAATTGTGCAAAGTTGGCTATGATTCAGTTGAGATATCTGTTCTTGAGAGACAGAGGGGATTTTAGTGATACTCTCTCCCACTCCTCCCCGACTGACCTTCCAGCTGACCTTCCTTCCATCCTCCCTTCCTTCCATCCTTTCTTCCTCACTCACACCCTCTCTCCCTTTCTTTCTCTTTATTTATTTCATCATTTTTTGGCATGAGGCTATTCAATTCTACTTTCATGATGTCTCTTGCCTTTCTCACCATTTGCACAGTGACTGTCCTAGTTCAGGACTTCATCAACTTATCCAGAATATTGCAATGGATTGTAATTGGTCTCACTATATCTAGACTTTTCCTTCCTCTACATTTCATCTTCCTTACAAATAATGAAATTATTTTTTTAAAGCATGGATCATTCTGATCACATCAATCCTCCAATTAAAAAAAAAAAACACGTGAAAGGGTACCCTACTGCCTTCCAGACCAAGCCCAGCTCCCCACCTGGCTCTGAAAGGCTTCTTCAGTAGTTACATTGGTAGAAGAATCTCCCTCATTACTAGTTCACTACCACAAACATAGATTATAAAAATAATCACAATAATTCCTTTTACTGAATTTTATTAGATCCATTTCTCCCATTCCAGTAGGAAGGCTTGCTCCCCAATAGACATTGTTGTTCTAGAGAGTGTATGATGCACCTGAGATGAAGCTCACCTAATATGGTGAATCAGAGCCAGTCTGTCCCTTTGGGTAACAGTTCTGGGCTCTGACTGGGAAGATCGATGGCAATCCTTGGTCTCTTTCCTTCCCAGACACTCCCTCCTTGCTGACTGTGGTTTGTGGGCATTTTTAGAAAGTCAGCCCTGATCTGGGATACAAAATGGGGAGTCATTCTGACTCTGGAGACTGAATCATAAGATTTTCTCTCTGTTGTTGGAAGGCACCTCAGAGGCCAGTGAGTCTAAGCCCATCTATAAATGTACATATGACAAAACTAAAGCCTAGAGAGAAGAACCATCTTTCCCAACATCAAACAGGTCACACAGTCAGCTGGTCAGGGGCTGAGGAAACCAGATTTCTTCCTGGCTCCAGAGCTGGCTATCTTTTTATATTATTTAATAGGTGAGTGACTTCACATTCCTCCAGTTGCCCATAGAAAGAGAAATTTCCAGAATTCTAAAGAGAGACCTTCAGTCACTAGGTGAAGCATTTTATGATATGGGGAGGAGCCTCATGAGAGCACTATAGGACTATTCTTTCATCCAGAGAGAACTGAAGAATTTCCTGGATCATTAACAATTTTTCTTGGGGGGAGCAAATTAAAAAAACACTGCAATGGACATATCTGGCCTATATTTTTACTAAATTTGAGGAGAGGAGAAAGGGAGGCAAAGCATATTTAGAAAGCAAAAGGCAGCTTTATGTAATGAACATGTCATAATAGACATCCGATGGAATCTAAATTCCAATTCAGCCTCTTACTCTAATTCTATGACCATGGGCAAGTCACTTGGGCATTAATTTTATCATTAAAAATGATTGTAATATTTCCTAGGTAGAAGGCATCTTAGAGGCTCTATAATCTAACTTTTTCAATGTATACATCAGGAAACTGAGTCTCAGAAGCTTCCTTTACCATAGATAGTTGTGTCATGGCCATGTGTTGACATGTTTTGAACGATGCTCAAGAAGACCTAAATTCAGATCCTGTCTCAGACACCAGCTAGCTGTGTGACTTAGACAAGTCACTTAGTCTCAGTTTCCTCATCTATGAAATAGTGATAATAATAGCTCCTGTCATCCGAGACTGTGTTGATGATCCTATGAGATAACCCGGAAAATGTCAAATACTTTGAAAATCTTAAAATACTATATAAATGCTAGATTAACTATTAGGGGATTCAAATGAAATAACGTAATGCATATAGCTTATAGGCAGCTTGGGGAGTGGAGGAAGGGCACACATTTTGACTGAAAGGGCCTGTGTTCATATAAACTTCTATGTGATGCCTGTGTGATATTGAGAAAATTGTTTCACTTCTCTGGGCCTCAGTTTTCTCCTCTATAAAATGAGAGTGTGAAACCAGATTAGGTTCCCACCATGTCCAGCTCACAAATTCTGAGATCTTCTGATTATTCTGTGCCTTAGTGTAAAAAGTCAGTCCCTGCCCTCAAGGATCTAACATTCTAATGCAGGAAGATAATACTGAAATCTCAAAGTTTAGGTACAATTTCAGAAGGAGCATGAAGTCAGGCTGTCCCACATCTGTCCATAAAGTGGAGGCACTTGGAAAAATAAGGATATTGAACTGGATGATGTTAGGCTGTTAGATTCTGAGCTGAAATGGACCCCAGGAGGTAATCTGGGCCCACCATGTCACTTGACAGAAGAGAAAATGGAAAACAGAGGAAGGAGAGACTTTCCCAAGGTTACACATGGAGGAGTTGGCCATTGGGATTTGAAATTTGAAACTCTAAAGCTGGCTCTCCTACTGTGTCATGCAGCCTCCTCTAAGGAGCTTAGAGTTCAAAATCTCTGACCCTGGATAAAGGATTTTGTAATAATGTCATCTATATTTCTTAGTAGAAATGCTCATGTCTCACTGGTGCAAGGATAGATGTGTCTGAATCTATGTGTTCATCATATAAAGCATCTCCTAGAACCCAGAATTATGTAAGGTGTAGAGAGGGAACCCAAAAAGAGATGATTCCCACCAGTAAGTAAGGTCGTACTGTAAGTAGTGTCTCAGCTGGGTAGAAGGCCAGGCCTACTGACTCCCAGTCTCATGTCCTTTGCTCCCCTGTCACTCAGCTTCTGCAGCAGAAGGGCCTACTCTAGGAGGAAGGGAGGTGTCAGGAAACTGAAAGATACAGTATGAACTCACCACTTTTTATTTAGGGGATGGAATAGCAGGCTGGCAGATTACTGTTCCACTTTGTAAAATGTGAAAATGTAAAGAGCTGTTTGCCAAGTCCCCTATTTCAATTGGCATGGTGACATAGCTTGTCAGAGAACTGAAAAGTTGGACCACTGAAGGCCATTATTTGAGATGCTGAGAGAGAGAGACAGAGAGACAGGGAGAGAGAGACAGAGACAGAGAGAGACAGAGAGAGAGACTGAGAGAGACAGAGAGACAGAGAGAGAGACAGAGAGTGAGACAGAGAGTGAGACAGAGAGAGGAGAGGAGAGGAGAGGAGAAGAGAGGAGAGGAGAGGAGAGGAGAGGAGAGGAGAGGAGAGGAGAGGAGAGGAGAGGAGAAAGGAAGTGGAAAGAGAGAGAGAGAGAGAGAGAGAGAGAGAGAGAGAGAGAGAGAGAGAGAGAGTTCTTGTGGAAAGACGCCACACATAAATTCCCATAAATTACCTCCCTTAAATGTCAAAATAAGAAGCTGATTCTTATTTTTATGATATGCCTTGAGTGTATTAACACCCACCCTCCCCCCAGTGGCGGGGAGTGAAAATCTGTATCCAAAACTACATTCAGCACCTCTGAGTCTAGAATAGCTCACAGCCCAGCTCCAGGCTTCACCAGTGCTTCCAAGAAGTTTAGGTGAGAATAACAGTAAGGCTTACTACCAATCAACTACTAGCCAGTAAATACTTACTTCCGCAAGGCCAAAACAACTCCTATCCCTCAAAAATGCCCTGCCATATCTGTGTGAAGCCCACCTCTATTCTCTCTCTCCAACTGGTGAATTCCTTCTGGAGCCTCCACTTTGTGGACAGATGTGGGCTAACCTGTCTCCACGCTGCTGAATCTCTACCCAAATTTTGAGATTTCAGTATTGATTTCCTTCATTGAATGTCAGATCCTTGAGAACAGGGACTGGCTTTCTTTTTGACTTACTCTTGTATCCCCAACATTTAGCACAGTGCCTGATATGGAGCACGTGCTTTAAACATGCTTGTCATCATCCTTCCCATGCTCCCACGCACCTCTTCCCCATATGCTTGCCCATTCCTTCTCTATCCTCTTTATTGAATCATCATCCATATCAAGTGTTCTAACTGTGGGTGTATACAAAGTATTTGCAGCCTAGGTCTCCTTCTCTGTAAATACTCCCTGCCTTGTTGAACTCATCAGATGTCATGGGATTAGTTTCCATCTTCATGCAGATGATTCCCAGATCAATATCTCCAACCCCAATCCAAGCCTACATCCATATCTCAGCCCCACCGTGATTCAGTGTTATCACTTGCCCATTGGACATTTCCAAACCATGCCAATTACACTCTTCCCCTCCTCCCAGTTTCCCCTACATCTCCTCCCCATCCTGTCCCTATCCCTGAGACCCAGGCTCTGTTATGTAAACTTTTACCCAATCTCATCTGAAACCAAGACCCCACTCCACTGCATGGACATTACCAAACCACACCTGTACCCCTACCCTCTGATAGATGTTTTGTATGTTATCTTCATCCATCTAACCTCTTAAAACTCTAGGAATGTCCGGCTTGCTTGTGTTTGTATCTGCAGAACTTAGAATAGTGCTTGGCATATGAGATGAGGTTTTTTTTTTTTCTCTTAAATATCTTTTGGTTTGTTTTCATTCATGTGTTCCAAACGGAGCGCACCACATACCTCTCAAACTCAACGTGTTTAAAACAGAACTCTATCTTATCCTCAATTCCAAACATCGATATTTCTGTGGAAAGTCACTGTCTATCCTAGCTTTCAGGTTCCTAATCTCAGTTCCATTCCCTTGTTCTCACTATCCCTCACCTCACATAGCCACTCAGTAGTCAAGTAAGATCATTTCTATCATCACCCAATACCTCTTATATCTGTAGTCTCCCCACTCACAGAGTACAGACCTATTACAGATCCTCATCACTTTCCACTTGGACCATTGTAATAGCTACCCAATTGGTCTCCCTGCCTCCAGTGCCCTTCCCTTCGAATTCATTCTCTTAGGGCCAGCAGTGACTTTCCTTAAGCATAGATCTGACTATGGTCAGATGGACCACAGGTCTCTCTCTCTCTCTCTCTCTTCTTTTAGTTTTTTACCTACAAATAATTACTTTGTTTTCAGTTTTCAACAATCACTTCAATAAGTTTCAAATTTTCTCCCCCTCCTTGTCCCCTCCCTCCCCAAGATGGCATGTAGTCTTATATGAGTTCTACACATATATTCTTGTTAAACACATTTTCACGTTAGTCATGTTGCATAGAAGAATTAAAATGAATGGGAGAAACCATGAGAAAAACAAAACAAAACCAAACATAAGAAAAGAGAAAATAGTTTCCTTCATTCTGGATTCCAACTCCATAGGTTTTCTCTGGATGTGGACGGCATTTGTATCATGAGTCCTTTGGAAATTATTTCAGTCCTTGCATTACTGTGAAGAGCTAAGTGGATCAGAAATAACCTTTGATCACCATGGATGTTACTGTGTGTAATGTTCTCCTGGTTGTGCTCACTTCACCCAGCATCAGTTCACATAAGTCTTTCTAGGTTTTTCTGAAGTCTTCCTGTTCATCATTTCTTATAGCACAATAGTATTCCATTACATTCATATAGCACAACTTGTTCAGCCATTCCCCAATGAATGGGCATCCATTCAATTTCTGGTGCTTGGCCACCACAAAAAGAGCTTCTATAAATATTTTTGTACACGTGGGACCTTTTCCCATTTTTATTATCTCTTTGGGGTACAGCCCTAGAAGTGATATTGCTGGATCAACAGGTATGCATATTTGTATAGCCCTTTGGGCATAGTTCCAAATTGCTCTCCAGCATGGTTGGATCAGCTCACAGCTCCACCAAAAAAAATGCTTTGTGTTGCCACTCTCCCACATCTTTTCCAATATTTCTCATCATCCTGTTTTGTCATGTTAGACAATTTGATAGGTGTGGTATGATATCTCAGAGCTGTTTTGATTTGCATCTCTCTAATCAATAATGATTTAGAGCATTTTTTCATATGACTATAGATAGCTTTAATTTCTTCCTCTGAAAACTGCTGGTTCATATCCTTTGATCATATATCAAATGGAGAATGAGTTGTATTCTTGTAAATTTGAATATGAATGAGACCTTTATCAGAGACATCAATTGTAAAAATTCTTTCCCAGTTTTCTGCTTCCTTCCTATTCTTGGTTGCATTGGCTTTGTTTCTGTAAGAACTTTTCAATTTAATGCAATCAAAATTATCCACTTTGCACTTTATAACGTACTCTATCACTTGGTTAGTCATACATTTCTCCATTCTCCAAAAATATGACAAATACACTTCCTTGCTCCCCTAATTTGTTTATATTATCAGCCTTCATACCTGGATTGTGTACCTATTTGGACTTTATTCTGATGCATGGTGTCAGACAATGGTCTATGCCCAGTTTCTGCCACATTATTATTCAATTTTTCTAGTAGTTTTTATCAAACAGTGAGTCCTTATCCCAGAAGCTGGAGTTCTTGGGTTTATCAAAGAGTAGACTGCTGTAATCATTGACTGCTATGTCTTGTGCATCTAACCTATTCCACTGATCTATGCCTCTATTTCTTAGTCAGTAGCAAGTGGTTTTGATGATTGCTGCTTTATAATGCAGTTTGAAGTCTGGTATAACTAGAACACCTTCCCTAGCATTTCTTTTCATTAATTCCCTTGATATTCCAGAACTTTTGCTCTTACAGATGAATTTTGATATTATTTTTCTAGCTCTAGAACATAATTTTCTGGTAGTTTGATATGACACTGAATAAGTAAATTAATTTTTGTAGAATTGTCACTTTTTTGTATTGTCTCAGCCTACCCACAAGCAGCTGATGTTTTTCTAATTACTTAAACCTGACTTTATTTGTGTGAAAAAGTGTTTTGTAGTTGTGTTGGTATAGTCCCTGAGTTTGTTTTGGCAGGTAGACTCCCAAATATTTTTTAATGTCTACAGTAACTTTATGTGGAATTTCTCTTTCCATCTCTTACTATTGGGCTTTGTTAGTAATGTATAGAAATGCAGATGATTTATGTGGGTTTATTTCTTATCCTGCAACTTTACCAAAGTTGTTTATTATTTCAAATAGTTTGGACTTGGTTCTCTAGAATTCTCTAAGTTTGTCATCATATCATTTGCAAAGAGTGATAACTTATTGCTACTTATTTTTTCAAGGAAGACTCCATTTATTCCTATGCTCTCCAGTGTTTTCAATAGGAATGAGTGTTGTATTTTGTCAAAAGCTTTTTCTGCATCTATTGAAATAATCATATGATTTCTGTTAGTTTTGTTGTGGATATGATCAGTAATGCTGGTATTTTTCCTAATATTGAACCAGCTGTGCATCACTGGTATAAAGCCTACCTGATCATAGTGTATTATTCTTGTGATAAGTTGCTGTAATCTTTTTGCTAATATCTTATTTAATATTTTTCATCTATTTTCATTAGGAAAATTAATCTATAATTTTCTTTCTCTATTTCGGCTCTTCCTGGTTTAAGTATCAGAACCATATTTGCATCATAAAAATAATTCGATAAGATTCCTTTGCCAGTTTTCCCAAATAATCTATATGGTATTGGATTTATCAGTTTAAATATTTAATGGAATTGGCTTGTAAATCCATCTGGTCCTGGAGATTTTTTTCCTAGGTAGTTCATTGATGGTTTATTCAATTTCCTTTTTTGAGATGAGGTTATTGAAGTATTTTACTTCCTTTTCTATTAATCTGGGCAATATATATATATATGTATATGTATAGATATAGATATATAGATAATTATATTTTAATATTCTTCCATTTCACTTATATTGTCAAATTTATGGGCATACAGTTGGGCACAATAATTTTATTTATCGTTTTAATTTCCTCTTCACTGGATGTGAGTTCACTCTTTTCATTTTAGATGTTGGTAATTTTATTTTCTTTCTTTTTGAAAATCAAATTGACCAAAATTGCACCAATTTTCTTGTTTTTTTTTTCATAAAACCAACTCTTAGTTTTCTTTACTCGTTCAATAGTTTAATTTTTAATTTTACTTTTCATTTCAATTTTTTAATTTTAGTTTTATTTTCAATTTTATTAACCTTGCCTTTGGTTTTCAGTATTTCTAATTTGATATTTACTTGGGAATTTTCAATTTTTCTTTTTCCGGATATTTCAGTTGCATGCCCAATTTATTTCTCTCCTCTTTCTCTATTTTATTCATGCAAGTGTTCAATGATATAAAAATTCCCCCAAGAACTGCTTTCACTGCTGCTCATAAGTTGTGGTAGGTTGTCTCATTATTGTTCTTCTTTTGAATGAAGGTACTGATTGTTTCTATGATACGTCATTTAACCCCCTCATTTTGGGGGATTAGATTTTATAATTTGAAATTAATTATTGGTTTATTTTTCCATAACTTTTAAATACATATAACTTTGATAGCATCATGATCTGAAAGGAATGGTTTCATCTCTGCCTTTCTGAACTGGATTGTGAGAATTTTATGCCCCAGTACATGGTCAATTTCTGTTTTTGTGCCATGTGCCACTGAGAAGAAGGTACATTCCTTTCTATCTCCATTTGGTTTTCTCAAGAGGTGTGTCATAGCTACCTTGTCCAGAATTCTATTCACCTCCTTAACCTCTTTCATTTTTTTATTTTGAGGTTAGATTTATCAAGTTCAGAGAGGTGGAGGATGAGGTCTCCCACTACTATAATTTTGTTGTTTATTTCTCCCTGTAATTCCTTTAACTTCTCCTCTAAGAATTTGGATCCTATACCATATGATACATATGTGTTTAGTAATGATATTATTTCATTGTCTATGGTCCCTTTAACTGGATATAGTTTCCTTTCCTTTCTCTTTTGATTAGATTTATTTTTGATTTTGCTTTCTATGAGATTAAGATTGCTACTCCTGCTTTTTTCTCATCAGCTAAAGCACAAAATATTCTGCTCCAACCTTTTACCTTTCCCCAATGTGTATCCCCCTCTTTCAAATGTGTTTCTTGTAGACAACATATTGTAGGATTATGTTTTTTAATCTAGTCTGCTATCTGCCTCTGTTTTATGGAAGAGCTCATCCCATTCACATTCCCAGCTATAATTACTATCTGTGTCTTTTTCTCCATCCTATTCCCCCCACTCCATTTATGTTTTTATTTCTCCCTTCTCCCTTGCCCTCCTCAAAAGCGTTTTACTTTTCATCACAGCCTCCTACAATCTTCCATCCCTTCCATCTCGAACCCCTCCATTTTATTTCCCCTTTCCCTTACTATTCCTTCCCTCCATTTTAATCCCCCTCACTCTCCTTTCTTTCACTTTTCCCCTTGTACTGCCTGTAGGGCAAGTTAGATTTCTACCCTTAATTGAGTATATTGCTGCCTCCTTGAACCAAATCTGATGAGAGTAAAGCTCAAAGAATGCTTTTCTCCCTCTCCTCCTTTCCTCTATTGTAATGTTTTTGTGCCTCTTCCTTTTATGTAATTTGCCTTCTTCTGCCTCCTCCTTTTCTCTTCTCCAGTTACAATCCCTTTATATCCTTTAATTACATTTTTATGGCCACATTAGTTAATTTATAACCACTCCCTAAATCTATATCTATATATCCATTTCAAATGTTATATTAAATAACAGTTCTAAAGATTGACAAGAATCATCCTCCCATGTAGGGATGTAAGCAGTTTGCCCATACTGAATGACATTTTTTTCTTTTTTCTTTCCCTGTTTACATTTTTATGTTTCTCTTGAGTCTTGTATTTGAAGATCAGCTCTGACCTTTTCATCAGGAATGTCTGGAAATTCCTTATCATTGAATGTCCATCTTCTTGCCTAAAAGATTATGCTCAGTTTTGCTGGGTAATTTATCCATGGTTGTAGTCTAAATTCCTTTGTCTTACAGAATGTCCTATTCCAATCGCTCTGATCTTCTAATGTAGAAGTTTTAAGGTGCTGTGTGATCCTGACTTTAGTTACTTGATATTTTAATTTTTTTCTTTCTGACTGCTTGAAGTACTTTCTCCTTAACTCGATAGTTCTGTAATTTGGCAACAATATACCTTGGGGTTTTCATTTAGGTATCTCTTTCAGGAGGCAATCTGTGAATTCTTTTGATGACTATAAGACCTCTGGGCAGTTTTCCTTGATGATTTCTTGGAAGATATTGTCCAGGTTCTTTTTTTTTCACTATGGCTTTCTAGTAGACCAATAATTCTTAGATTTTCTTTTCCCCCCTGGATCTGTTTTCCAGGTCAGTTGTTTTTCCAATGAGATATTTTACATTTTCTTCTATTTTTTCATTTTATAGATGTTGTTTAGCTGATTCTTGAATTATTAGCTTCTACCTGTCCAATTTCTAATTTTTAATAAATTGTTTTCTTCAGTTAACTTTTGTACTTCCTTTTACATTTGTCTAATTTTCCCAGATAAATTTTGTACTACCTTATCTCTTTGGCCAGTTTTACTTTTTAAGGAGCTGTTCTCTTCAGTGAATTTTTTAAAATATTTTATCCATTGTATTTTTTAATCATTGGCCAATTTCTCTTCTACCTCTCTAATTTGTCTTTTAAAAATTCTTATTGAGCTCTTCCAAGAATGCTTTTTGAATTTGAGACCAGTCCATATGTTCACCATATATGTGGGTGCATTGACAGTGATGTCCTGTTCTGAATTTATATTTTTTCTTCTTTGTCTCAGTGGTAAGATTCTATGGTCTTTGCTTTTCTGATTTGCTTCTTGCTCATGGTGATTTCCTTTTCTCTGGCTTTTAAAGTGAGCCAGTCTCTGCTTCTGGGGATCAGAGGGCTCTGTCCCACATTTCTTGTGCTGAGAACTTGAGGCCTGGTTACTGGCTTTGTGTATTGTGGCCCCTGGCTTTTTCAACTAGAAGCTATATAATGCTGTAGCTTACCTGATACTGAGCTGACTGGCGTGTGCCAAGGCTGAGGTCAGGTGAAGCTTTTCTGAGTTTCCCCAGGATTACACTGAAACTCCTGGAGTGAGTTGTGGGGGAGGGTGGTCTGACTGTGGGAGCTCTCCTCCTCTCCCAGGGCTACTCTAGAATACAAGCAGGCTCAGTCACTGCTAAGCCCTCGTCTGCATTGATGTTTACCCAATACCTCTGAATGTGCTAAGGCATGCTTGTGGTCCTAGTTTTGGCCCTTATGGGCTCCCCTCCTCTGGGGCTCAGGATGTCCTCCTGGATGGCTGAGGTGTGGCTTACTGGGACATCTCCAGCCCTGTATTGGTCCTCTTCAGTTACAGCAAGAGATACTATTGTCTTCAATCTCCCTAGCCTCCCAAGGTGAGAGACTGCTATGCCCCTTCTGCTGATTCCACTGTTTTCCTGGGGAAATATTCTATGGGTTTTTCAAGGTCAACAAGGGAAGAGTGAGAGCATTTACAGTTTACTCCACCATCTTGGGTCCTGGAAGTTCAAGTAGGTCAGTTTCAAATATTCTATCTGTGGGCTGATAGTCTCAGGAATGGCTGCTGCTGTTACTGAGGGTCCTATGCTTCTCTCTCACTCAGTTCCACTGGACTCTTGTCCTGTGCTGATATGTTTGCAAATCCACACTGCTGCTTCTGATACAGTCTGTATAGGGCCATACTTGCTCTGCTATGGCTATCCACAGATTTTATATTTGATCCTTCAAAGACGTTGACACAAATTCTCCTTGTATGCACGAGTCACAAGAGTTTAAAAAGGGGGAAATGGTTCATTTACAGGCCAAAGAAAATAAGTTGGGCTCATCTGAAAAAACTCAAATAAAGACTCATTTATGAGTCTCTCTACTCCTCTCCTAACCACGCCGTCCCCCCCCCCCCCCCAAAAAAAAAAACTTGTGTAGCCTCAGTCTCTTATGATCATGCACACGCAGGAACTCTAGCTGTCATGGCCATTGTAATCATTAGTGTCTGTTTCCTCTTGCTCCAATCTACTTAAGGTAGATGTTATTCTGCCTGCCATTCTCAGCCACTGCAGCAGAAGATGATAGCTCTCCTTCTCTCTCACCCTTTCTCATGATGGTTCTTCAACTGGTCTCTAGACAGTCTCTGTTCTGTAGGAATCCAGCATATGGGAATGACTGGCATTCCCTGTTACTGCCTGCATAGGAATTCCTGTGGTCATCTTAGTAATGGAGTTCCTCAGGTGAAACACTTCCTTGGAATCCTGTCCCATAACTGAAAGGGGGACCACCAATTTCTTGGAGATGTTTCTTTTCTTTTTGTTTTGTTTGATTTTTTTTCTTTTCTGCATGCATCTCAGACATAGTGCCTCAAGATAATCCCTACTCTGGGTTTTTCCCTTTCATGATGGTTCTTTATGGCTTCTGAACTCATGGCAACTTGCCCAGTGTTCACCTTTGAACATTACTTCTCTTGACTTTCTTCAAGACTCCACTTAAATCACACGTGTTTTAGGAGGACTTTCTGCCTCCCCCTTCTTCTAAGCTTCTAGTGCCTTCCACTCTAAGATTGCTTTCCATCTTCTTTGTAAGTTTCTTTATGGGTCAAGACAATTTTTTTTCACTGTTTAAAATCATCATCAGCTCTTACCACAGTGCCTCACATACAGCAAGCACTTAATACATGTCTGTAAAGGATAGATCAAGGAAAGACCACTTGAGAGATCATTCTGCCAACTCAGTCTTCTTCCCTATTGCCAGTGTGGATAATGATGTCTTTACTACCCCAATATACAGGCAGGGCCCCTCCCACTCAAGTGAACAATTTCTATGGAGTCTCAGACTCAGCAGACCTCACCATGTTGTCCATCAATTTCCCATGAGGCTATTTGGCAACAATTTGGCATATGATTCTCTTGCAGCAGCCTATGTGGGGGGGGAAGGGCAGGAGAAAAATACTTCTGGCACTGATACATTTGATTCATCTTCTCCCTTTGAATTTAAGTAGCTGTGACATTGTCTTAAGAAAAATAATGAAGCCTCCTTCATTCCACTGCTGGGAAACTGGGTCCCTAGTGAGTAAGTAGCTGAAGATAAGACTCCTAAAATTAGTAGATACCCCAAAAGACATTCTTGCAAGTTGCTGCATGGCTCTGAGATCAGCTGTCCAATATGCTCATCAACAAGCAGAATATTAACTTATCTACTTCCCTTCCTGGTGTTGGAAAAAGGCTGAATAAATATGGAAAGCAGGTTGGGAACATAGCATTTGGGCTGGATTTATTTCTAATGTGAATTGGGCAAGGTCTCATCTTTCTGTGTAACTAAGGTATGCATAGATCTTAAGATTCACTCAATAAGAAACATAGGAATGGCTAGAGGATGTAGGATGGGAGAGCACCTCAAACTCCAGTGTAAACAGCTGGAACACGGAAGCAGAAGCCTCCCCTTATTTCTTCAATATGATGCCCAGGTAGTTGGAGCAAAGTTCAGATTTCTCTGGGATTGTCCATCAGATTTCCCCATACTCACCTCCATAGCCTGTAGAAGACTCTGAGAGATGTATTCTGCCAGGCACCCCAAGGACCCCTTGCCTGGGCCTCTCTGCTTCCTTCTTTGTTTTGAAGGAAGCCAGTTAAAGCAAGGGAGGTAAAATGGTCCTGAGTAAAGTGATTCTCTTGTTTTCTGTCTATGATCATTTACTTCATAAGCTTTTCTAGGGAGTGAGATTTTGGCTGAGGTCCAGGCTACAAAGGGAGGTTTAAGGCTGTTTCTTCACAAGAGTCGAAGATAAAGGAAATTTGAAGAGAACTGCCTCCATTGAGAAAGTAGTTTAACGGTATTAGAAGACTATAGAAATAGTAGCAATATTATTTGACATTTAAATAGCACTTGCTATGTGAAAGGCACTGTGCTAAACTTAAAATGTTGGTCAGAATTTGAAAAGCAATTTATACACAGATGCATCAATGGATCTTTGACTTCTAAAAATGGAGATATTCCCTTCAAACATGCAGAGCACCACCCATCCCTCTCTGCCCATCGTGGGTGACTCTTATGTTCTCCCATGGGAGACCACCAAGTGAGCTTGTGTCCTTCTAAGCACTCCACGGATAATTCTAAGAGAATCCAAATACATCCTTCCTTCCTGTGTTCTGAACAGACATCTTTTCTTCCACCTCAGATGCTCCTGAAAATATTGTTTGAATCTTGCCATTATCCCACACTATCACAATGATTTTCTGTCTTTCAGTGTTAAATGCTACTTTGAAGAAATTGAATATTGTATTTGCTCTTACTGTTTTGGGGAAACTGAGGGGGGAAACTAAAGGGACTCACTAAATATGGCAGCTAGGTAGTGCAGTGAGTAAAGGACTGGCCCTTGAGTTAGGAGAATCTGAGTTCAAATCTGGGCTCAGATACCTGACACTTACTGACTGTGTAACTCTGGAAGTCACTTAACCCCAACTGCCTTGCCTTCCCTCCTCCAAAAAAAAAAAGAAAGAAATATCTCTGATTTTTGATAATGCAATATATAATGACGTGAACTACCAGTATATTTTTGTGTGGGCATGAGGGCACATATGGAAGCAATTTAGCATGAAGACCTTCTATGCCGTATTTCTCAATGTTCTGCTATGAATTTGGAAGGCACAGACCTGTCATGGAGTCTTAAATGTGTTTTGAGTCAAGTGCATTTTCAAAATCAGTTTTTTGGAATCCTTAGGCAGGGACCATTAATACAACTTTCCTTCTCATCTCTTATTCACTTCCTTGTCCCCTTTGATGAGGATGGACAGAAATAACTGCTGTCTCACTCACTTTCCCTTTTTGAAGCAGTGATTGCTGTCTGCCATCCAGCCCCCTGCCTTCACTCTGCCACAGATGGTCTCTAATTCCCTCTCCCTGGAGTAGCCATGAAAAGATGTAGATGGTATTTTTGGAGTCTGTGTCATTAGACTAAATCTACTCAGACCTCTAGTTAGTCATCTCAGGGGGTTGTTTGTTAATTTTTCAGAATTCCAAACTGCTAAACTTGGCCTGTTTTGTAGCAGCCAAAACATACGTGCTTCCCTGTCATCTAATACTGTCTTTTCCATCATACTTTCAGGCTGTAGAATGTCGACCACTGGCAGCTTCGAAGGGTTCCAGTCTGTGGCACTGAAGCCAGATGGAGAGGATCAGCCCGCAGAAAGAGACAGTCTCTCAGCTGAAGAGGGGAGCTCAGCAGTGCCCAGCAGAATGGCAAGGCAGTCTAGTGTGACTGAGTCAATTCTCTACCCAAATCCGTATACTCAGCCACATCGTACACGCAAATACTTTGTTACTCGGGTAATTGATCCTTGTTCCTATTCCTTAAACCACGTTTTAGATTTCATGGAAGTGGGCAAAGGGCCTAGACTGGTACATCTTAAAAAAGGAATATAATGTTATCTAAAGGGCTAAAAAAACCTGGGATAGCTGGAGACTGGATTTCAACATAGGTTGATACAATGCTCTACTTTGAATTAGAAGACCCTTAGAGGCCATTATACCAAAACTTTTTATTTTATATTTGGAACTGAGGCCAAGAGAGCTAACATGACTTGTTTAAAGTCTTACACCTAAGTAGCAGAACCGTCATTTAAACTCAGGCTCTGCAATTTTAAATTCATTGAATTCCTCATCTTTCTCAAACCTAATCCAGTATGTTCTTCACTTTATTTATCCATCCATCCATTCATTCATTCCCTCATCCATTGATTATATTCCCTTATTTTAAATTTGCCAAGTGTCTGCTATGAGCAGGGAGGTGTGCAAGACAGGACAGAAATAGAGACATAACAGAGAGGCTGCTTTCAAGCATTTGAAACTCCAAAGTTTAGAGAGGCAGGGCATACCCACCAATGATTATAATAGACAAAGCACAGGAGGATTATTCTGAGCAAAGACAAAAGGGCCCTTTTAAATGAGTAGGAGGAGGAGGGAGAGTTGCATGGAGCAGATGACACCCAGGATGGACTTTGAAGGTTCTATGTGTAGTGACAAGTCCTACACTTGGAATACCAAGAGCCTGGTTTTAAACTGGGGGTGCTGAGGAGGGGAGTGGGGAAGCAGGAATGTAAGGGGTGGCCAGAAATACAGAGATGGGGAAGGAAGGAGCATCAAGAGAATGATGACTAATTAGTTCACAAAACTATGGGTGAATGAATAGATGACATGCTAGATCTGTAGTCGCCTTCAAATCCTCTCCTAACCCTTCTTAGTTGAGAGAATCAGGTGAGACTTTGTTTTCTCATACCGAAAACAGGGCTGATAATATCTGATAGGGCTGGAGTTTCCAGTAAGATGAATTCTGCAAATCACTTTAAAAATCTTGGTCTTATCTTTGTGCACATATATATATTTACCATATGAACCCATGCGAACAAACATTGTGTGCGTGTGTGTAGACAGGTTTGAAATGGACCTGTGAGTTTATCACTCTAGGAAACTCCTAGTAATTAAACTTCCTCCATACAGATGAATCAATAGTCCAATCAATCCATCCCTTAAGAAACATTTATTAAGCACCTACTATGTGCCAGGCACTGGACTGACCACTGGTAATACAAGTACAAAGAATGAAACCATCCATTCTTGCAATGTGCTCACATGCTAAAGGTCCTTAATAGTCTTAGATGCTTGTGGAACAGATTGGGCGACTTCCTGAGGTAACGTAGGACGGTAGTGATAAGTTTCGACCCTATGTCTTTCTGGCTCTAAAGCTTGTTTTCTCTATTTTGTGCACTACACTGCATTCACACACACACACATACACAGAGTAATATTATGTATGTGTATACATACATGTGTATATATGTAGGTGCATAAATATTTCTTTCCATGTGTATGTATGTTTAGATGCATGTATGTATGTATTTGTATACATATATATCTGTATGATTGTGTGTATATGCACATATATGTATATGTTAATGTGTGTGTGCATTGAGAAATATATACATTTACATATTTTCACTGGTGCATAATCCTTTGTGACCCCAGTTAGGGTTTCCTTGGCAAAGATATTGGAGCGGTTCGCCATTTCTTTCTCCAGCTCATTTTACAGATGAGGACACTGATTCAAATATTTTAAGTGATTTGTTCAGGGCCACACAGCTCATAAATGTCTGAGGTCAGATTTGAAGTCAGAAAGATGAGCCTTCCTGACTCCAGACCTGGAACTTTATCTAATGTACCATCTAGCTGCCTTTTCCATATAAGCATCCTGTACATGCACACACAAAAACCACAATACACATGCATGCACATGTGTGTCCATGCATAAATGTGCATGTGTGCATACCCATGTGTATATGTGCGGGTATTGCATGTATGTATATGTGTGTGTATTAATACATGCATAAGCAATATATAACAATATAATAGTTGTTCATACATGCATATGAACATATATGTATGTATATTTATGTCTATAATGTGTGAAAGTATGTATATGCTTACACCTAGATGTGTTACTACGTATGTGTAAACAACTTTAGAACTCTGAATTTCTCAACCCAAGAACTTGAATATTCAAGTATGAAAGTAGGCTGTCCTAGGTTTTTCAGAAAGATTGTGTATCCAGTTTGGGACACTATATTGAATTTGATATGCTAGTGGGGCATGGAAGTAGAACTATCCAATAAAGAGTTGGAAAGACAGGCGTGGGAAACTGATCAGGAATTGGGGGACGTCTATTGAGGGTATAGTTGGAACTCTAGAGAAGAATGTTTGCCAAGGGAGAGAGTTAAGAGAAAGAAAAGAGGGCCAAATTCAGAAACCTGGTAGATACTCAAACTGAAAGATTTGGAAGCAGAACGAGTAGCCAATAAGGAGAACTGAACTCAAGAGTTCTGTACAAACACACTCACAAATGTATGTGTATGTGTATACATACATAGGCACACATGCACACACACATATACACATGTAATACATATACATGTAAGTATGTATGTGTATTGTGTGGATATATGTACAGGCATACATGCAGATATGTGTATGCGTACATACAACTTCACAAACTCTCTGTGTGTATGTGTGCAGACAACGTTATGTAGAAGATAAAAGAAACAAACCTCAGAATCAGGCAGACACAGAGTCTAGTCCTGTCTCTAATCTCCCTGTTAACTGGAGAAGTCATCCCACTCATGTCTCTAAGACTGCTAGGTACCATATAAGGTGGCTCAAGAGGAAGAAAGCCCCAGGAATGGACTGACTCTCAAGCTAAAGGAACAGAGATCAAAGCAGAAGGGATGGTTTGACAACTTTGGCAAAGGCTATGGGGAGGCTAAAGAATATTGAAAGTGCAAAAGCAATAAGAAAACAAGCCCAAACCAAAACCAAATTCGAGATATTTCTTCTGAGCCCAAGAAGCTGTGTGATGGCAATGAGACATGTCTGAATCCCCATAGCCTAGCCAACTCTCTAGCCTTTGTCCCTCTGTGGTATCCTTATTTATGACCCATGTGGCATCCTCAAAGCTTAAATCACTCAGACAGGGGCAGAAACAAACATTTCAATCCATCTCAGCTTGGATTCTGTGGCAGCAGAAAGAAAGAAGGTCAATTTTTTATTTTGATTTTGACATGTGCTTGGGGAAGAGTATTTCAAACAAGATGCTCGAGTATACATAATTGCCTGCACAAATATTGCAAGGAATGGTCATTGTGTCTGTGTAGGTACATACAGATCGTCAACACCTCCTATTGTATAGGACTCTGTGCCGCACACCCGCACACACTTATTTTGACAAAATGAATCATAGTATCTCAGAGTTGGGAGGAAACTCAGAGACATAGAGTTTAGCCCGTACCTCACCAAGTAGCCCCTCCACCATGCCCACCAAGAGACCTTTCAGTTTTTGTTTTTGTTTTATCCTACTTGACAATATCCAGCAAGGGGAAATCCACTGCTTCCTGAGGAAGCCCAGTCCCAGAGTGGGAGGACATGTTTGCCTTATATCCATCCTTTACAGCTGATTCTATCACCTGGGAGACGGGCAGAACAAATCTACTATTTCTTCCATACAACAGCTCTTCAGTTATTTAAAGACCTCCATGATACCACCCACCTAAGTCCTTTCTTCTCTAGGCTAAGCAGTATTTATTCTTTCAGCTAATTCTCATATATCCTTAGTTCAGTATCCTTTATCATCTAACTTGGATTCCTCTTTACACTGTAGAACTCATCAAGGTCCTTTCTAAAATATGACCTCCAGAACAGAGCACAACTGGGTACTATTCAGATCTGAGTATAGTGGAGCTGTCCCTCTGAAGTTCTGGGAATCCTGCTTCCCTCCCTGAAGCTGGAGATTGTATCACTGGCTGTCATGATCACATTATTGACTCGTAGGGAGTTTGCTGTCACCTAAAGCTCCCAGATCTTTTTCAATCCAGGGGCTGCCTAGACACATTGTATTTAAAAGATGACTTACTTGAAGCCAAGAATATAACTCCATTGGAGAACTCTTCCCTCTAATTTTACCTAAAACCAAGAATGGCAAATTGTTGGAGCTGGTCATTCAACTAGCTCTAGATCCACTTAACTTCATAACTTTATAATTTCCAGTAATAGTGCAAAGGACTTCAACAAACGGAGGCATGAACTGTTACTCTAAAAGAAATTCAATAAACAAAAACAAGTCATCTTTGTAGATCACTTTTTGCACAGTGATTTTCCCTTACTAATTCCTTTCATGCTCACAATAACTCTGTAAGGTAATTATTATTAGACCAATTTTACAGATGAGGATACTGAGACTGAAGGCACAAGAATGACTTGATCAGTGTCAGACAGTTTGTAGGTATTTGTATCAGGATTAGGAACTCAGGTCTTTCTGGCTCCCAGTCCAATATTCTGTCTACTTCACTATCTACCTTCTTTACTTCAAATTCAAGAAAGTTGCTTTCTGATCTTAATATTTCTGGACCGTAGTTTTATTCTTTGTTAAAAACAAACAAACAAGGAAGCAAAAGAACAGAAATTGACTAGATAAATTCTAAAGTCACCTTGTGCCAAAATTAAATCTATTATTCTATGACTGGTTCAAATCTGCTGCTTGCTAAGCACATGACTTTGGGTTGGTCCCTTCCCTCTCTCTGGACATCAGTTTTCTTATGTGTGAAATGGAGAATTGGGCTAGATGCCCTCCCAGTTCTAAGATTCTAGGATGCTCATCTGCATAGAACATTCCAGTCCCACCCCCAGTCTCTTTAAAGTAAAGCATCTCTATTTTCCTGGTGAGCCAGGACATTTCTGAGTATCTCCTATTAGGGTAAAGAGATAGACCAGTGAATCCCAAGCCTAGACATAGTACAGAACATAAAGTATGAGTAGAATATAGATTCTTCTTTAAAGTAACATAAAGTAAAAACATTTTATAATCAATTTAAAATGTTATAACCAGGAAAAAAATCTCTGTAAGAGATTACAAAAGCTGTAGTTCTAAGATGTGCAGAGTAAGGAGAGACACAACTACATGGAGCTCTTTGATAAGAGCAGGAAGCTCTTGAGAATCCTAATCTGTGATGGGATGTATAGACACTCCTAACCAGCTAGAAATTTGGGGTAATAGGATCATACATTAACAAGCCATTAAGCCCAGCCCTTCTCATTTTACAGGTGAAGAAACTGAGGCACAGCAAAGTTAAGTGGTCACACAAATAATAAACACTTAAATCAGGATTTGAATCCAAGTCTTCCTTCCTGACTCCAAGTCAAGTACCCTATCCCCTACACCAGGTTAGGGAGTAACTGGGCACAATGGGTACCTCAGAAAAGAGAATATTCTAGAATGGCAATCTGATTGAACATTTGCCTAAAACTTAGCTCATATCAAAAAGTTGAACTTCCCTTACCACTAGGTAAAAGTACTGAAGATTATTTAGACTCTTAAAGAGGAGTAGCCTTTTTTAAAGGTCTCAGGGTAATTACTCAGAGTCAATTTTGATAATCTGGGAGTAAGAAGGGAAGGGGGGGCGTGCTAGTGTTGAACTTGTCAGAATGTTAGAAGCCATTACGATTATTTTCTTCTACTGTCCCTTCCTCTACCCTTTTACATTTTCTTTCTCTTTGATTCTCCTGCTTCTATAGTTAGTGTAGTAGAAAGGTGAAAAGATACCCCAAAACTCACCAAGAACTGGGAAAGTAGCAATAATGGATGTGTAGAATCTATATCATTTTGGGAGTAGTGCCTGGCTTGCTCTACATATTCCTCCCTCTTTCGAAAAGGATCAGGTTGGGGACTAAAAGTGTCTGCTTCTATTTGAACAATGAAGAGCTGCAAGTGAGCAGTGTCTTTATCAGTATTGGGTACACAGGAAATAAAACCCAAAGTGGGTACCAGACAACAAAGGCACGGAAGGGGTGTATGAGTCAGTGAACAAATATTTGAGGAGAAGGCAGCCCAAGGTAAGTCAAGGATATTTCAGAAGATGTAAGATTGGCCCCCAAGTGAGATACTTGTGGATCCATTTGCTTCAGCCTGACGCATTGAACTTTTCATTGCCACTTCAATGTTGAGAAGTGAAGCTGCTGACTGGCCTCGATCATGGGTCTTTGTTTCATTTTGAAAAGCTTGCTTGGTCTGTACTCAGTAGAGAGAGTTTGAGCTGGCTTAAAGTGCTTCATGAGAAAGAAGAGCAGTCTTTGATGTATACGATTCAGATGGATAGACTAAACAGAAAGGATTTAGATGGTGAGGTAAGACCTATAGATCAGGACGGGTCTTGTTCTCTAAACACAACCAAGTATTGCCTTTCAAATGACAGAGAAGTCAACTCATGAGGTTGCTAAGAACACTTAGAAAATGGCATTCATAGCCAAGAGAGGTCATCATGAAAAAGCTGCAATGAGACATTCAAGGCTGAGATGAGATCATATTGGCAAACTTTGGACACCACTAAGCACTGATTGTGTGACAGGCCACTTGGCCAAAATTACAGTTAATGGATGAGAGGACAAACTAGCAAGGGCATCTCACATATGCCACAAATCTGTTTGGACAGCTCTTTCTCACTGTTTTAGCTCATTTGATATTAAAGCTTAAATACAGCTAATGCAGGCCTCATGTCTTTTTTAAACAAAAGTACCACTCAAGGATAACAACTCAAGGTATATTATGATAATTGCTTTCCTTGTGGAGACTGATATTCCAAAGCAACGTCTTATGAAAGGAACAATACTTGAGCCACATGGGGAAAGATATTTTTAAACTCCCTGTTGGACTCTATTCGTAAGATACCTTATCAGAAAATTGAAAGAGATTGGGGATGGAGAATTATCTCTAAATTTATACTTAAGAATGTAAATTACATACAAACTAATGGGACTAAAACTATTTGATCTTTTAATATTTAATTAACGGTTCCCTGTGGCCTTTTTATAGCTCATGTGCCATTGTGAATTGGGAGAGTTTAATAAGCAGGTTTGGGGCTCCCCATTGTGTTGTGAGATAGCTCTGCTGCCATGACACTGACTTGGCTGGAGTACTTCCCCCCTTTATCTCTCCTCTTCTTTCTCTGAGCCCCCCTACTTGCGACTGTCTATATAGGTATCTCCTTGGTCTAAACCTTTGACAATCGAGAGGGTAGGTGGATCTCTCCTCCCCTCTCCACCCTATGTGACATGATAACATGATGATGGCTGTTGATCCTTCTGAGGACAGATACTCAGCCGGGCCAACAAGGCTCCTGCCTGAAAAAGAAATGATCCACCCCCTCCTACCCTCTCCCCAGGAAAGAAAAGTTGTAATAGATTTTTCTCATCATAATTTATTTTCATGAGATCTCGTTGACTCATATTATGGTCGTTCTTAAAGGCTGTTGTTGTTCTTTCAAAGATAATGGCTATTAAAAGATCTTATTATTTATGGACTCATAGGGAGATTTCCATTCTGGGGCACATGAACATTTCCCCATTGAATCTTCAATCCATATCTATTACTAAGATTGGAGGCCGAGAGTCAACAGGGGGACTCCTGCCTCCTCTGATGGCTAAGAATGAAGAAGTTTTGGAAATCTGAGCATTCCACTAGCATAAGGAAGTCTGTGCCCATTTCTCATTGATTTCCAATATGTCAAGTCTATAATGTTTTCCTTTCTTCACTCCCATCTCCGTTAAGTTATCTATCTTGATGTAGTGGCTTTTCATTACACTATCTGCTATACTAGTCGAGGAAGAAACATTATTAAGGCAGGGGATGAGGTGTACATGATACCCATGTTGAACCAGCAAGCCAAATAGGCAGGCCTGGCCAACTCCAGAGATTAGCAGGACCTTGCAGGCTCATTATGTGGATGTATGTGTATGAAGGAAAGACATAAGGACCATCTGGGAATACAGCTACATCCTCTCATTAATTCTTCCACCCTGGAAGGTCTAGACTTGCACACCCCTAGTCTAGTATAGACTTTCCAATCAGGCTTCTGATGACGTTCTGAACTGATATCACTCAGCCTTTGAAACAGCTGTAGTTTTGAGGGATGTAAATTCTGTTTCCCTTCCTGGAGGGCTACAATTCACTAAATTCCTCAAGTCAAGATGATGTCAATCTCTCTCTTATCTTTCAAGGATCAAGACCTATGTCAGCCATTTGCCAATTTTAATCAATGAGACAATAAATCTGTGTAAATGAGATAGCTTAGCACAGGAAAAAGATATGGCCTTGGAGTTATGGAGATCTCCATTCAAAGCACCCAGCTTGTGCAAGGTCTGAAGCCTCTCTAAGTCTAAGGTGACACTGTAGGGGTTGTTAGCTAAGCTAGAGATCCCTGTGACCTACTTAGGTGAGGGGAACAGGTGATGGCTGGACAGAATCGTGGAATTCCACAAGGCAAGTGCTTCTTAAGCTCATGTGTGTATCCTATAGCAGTCAGGAGAAGCAGAGTTGGAATAATTTGGGCAGATAGATGGCAGAGTGGATAGATCACTAGACCTGGAATCAAGAAGACCTAAGTTTGAATCGAATGTCAGATACTTACTAGCTGTATGAACTTGAAAAAGTCACTTGTTTGTCTCAGTCTCTTCAACTGTAAAGTGAGGATAATAATAGCACTGACCTCCTTGGATTTTGTGGAGGATCAAATGAGGTATTTATGAACTGTTTGGTATAGTTACTGGCATATAGTTCATGAAATAAAAATGCTAGCTATTTTTAATATTAAATACAGTTCTCTTTCTTTGTCTCTGTCAGTCTGTCTCTCTCTCCTGACCTCCCGACTTCCCTCCTTCTCTCTTTTCAGTCCACATATATTTATACAAAATGTATATATATATATATATATATATATACACATGTATATTTGTATGTATCTATACATATGTAAAAAATCTTCCTTTTGGTCCTAATTGATGGAGGTGGCACAATGCTAAAAAGCACATCTCCTGATTCTCATTTAGCTACCCTAATGGTCAGTTTAAAAAAACATGCCCCAAAAGGTGTTTTCATTGAGGGAGCACTTTGGTACATTCTATCTCATAAAATATTACATGACTTCTTAGGAGTTGGTAGCAGGTTCTATCCCGATCCAACATAACAGTTCTGTTTCTCTTTGTAAAAGGAGAGATACAGCCTGGGGGTTGGGGGGTTGCATTTTGTAACTGTCCTGACATTGCTACAATAATGAATTGTATGAGAACATGGTGGTGCCTCTCTGGGGCTGATCAATTTACTCCAGCTGCAGTGACAATCCAGTGGGCATCATGAGTCTGGGGGCTTGGTTAGAGCTGAAGTCAGGAAAGGGGGAAGAAATCCATGGGGCAAGAAATGACCCAGAAGCAAGTGGTCAAGGAAGCTTATAATAGGAGAGAGCACACTCGGGCATGGTTGAGGGGAGTCAGAGTTAGAAGGTATTGCAAAAGTGCTAGATTTGTCCTTGGCAGAAAATGAGCCAGAGATTTGGCAACCAAATAAAAACCAGGTCATCAGAAATCTTGGACAATAGTCAGGAACCCAAAGAGCCAGAGGAACTCAAGAGCAAAGACCAAAGAAGAAATCTCACCAGAAGCAATTAATTGAAGGGATGTCCAAGCTAGGGAAGAGAAGATGTGGGCCATGTGTTTTAAGGGAAGAGATAAACAACTGCCTTAAAGTGTTTGAATGTACGCTTTACAGAGACATTCTCATTGTTCTGCTTGGCTGCAGAGGGCAAAATTATGTCTGGAGAGGCAAAATTACTATCAATTTCAGTTAAAAAATCATTCTAGTGATTTAAATGGACTTTGAATGGAGTGGGCTGTTAGAAGGTAGTGAGCTCCCCATAACTAGGCCTATTCAAAGCAGACCTTGATAATTGAGGCAAAAGTTTTTTGCATGCCTTTGTTAGGACCAGTGTTAGTCACCAAGCTGATCATCAAGATGTGACCTGGAGGAGGAAGAAGGGGCAAAGAGATAGGCAGTGGTCGATGAGAACACAATCAGACTCTGGTGACTCCTGAAGAAGGACATGCATCTAAGTGTGCAGGGATTTATTTTAGGAACTTTGTTGTGATTTTTGTTAGATCGGTCCTAGCAAGCTGTCTGAAGTGAAGAAGTTAAGCAGCTTACCCAGGGTCACATCACTGAAAGGGGCAGTGTGAAACTGGCTTTCCCAGACTCCACTCCAAACTCATCAGTTTATATGTAATGGTCTATTGACTCTTCATATCTAGCATGACTTCTCTCCTCTCCCTTCTCTATTCTTCTTTTCCCTCCTCTTCCTTCTCCTCCTCCTTCTTTTTCTTTCCCTTTCTCTGTATGTCTGCCTATACTTCTCTACTTCTCTCCTTCTCTGCCTCTCTATGTCTCTTCTTCTTTCTTTCTGTATGTGTCTCATTATCTCTGTCTCTCTGTGTATCTAACTCTGTCTTCATTTCTCTGTGTATCTATATCTTCATCTCTATCTCGGTCTCTTTCTCTCTTTCCTCTTCTATCTTTAGCTCTCTTCTCATACTATACAATAGCTGATATTTATAAGCCAAAAATAAGTCAGTTCAATTAAACAAAATCCTATTAATCACCTTCTTTATTATTAGCCACTATGTTAGGTGCTAAGGATGCAAAGATAAAACCTCCCCTGTTCCCAAGAACCTTTTATACTAACATGTATACAGCCCATCTAATTAAATAGAAGAGAATTTAAGGAATGAGAGAGAACTTGTTCCTGGAGGGTGTGAAGGGATGAATCAAGGAGGACTTTGTTAAGAGGGAGCACTTGAGCTGAATCTTGAGGGAAGAGAGTCATTCAGAAGTTCAGTGATGAGGAGGGAGGCCATGGCAGGAAATGAATGAGGTCGAAGAGACTCAAGAACCACATCAGTTTCTGGTGAGATTTACACGTTTGGTTTAGCAGGGACTTAGAGAGTTTGAAGGAAAGTCATGTGATACAAAAGCAGAAAATAGGAAACAGATTGCAGAAGGGCCTTAGTGTCAAGCTAAGGCATTTATATTTATATGACTTTATAGAGGCTGCAGAGGTCACTGCAGGTTTGGGTATGAAATGGGAGTGGGACATGTCTTAGAAAGACTCAGCTCACTATCTCTTAGGAAACCTTTTTTGGTAGGCATATGCAGTGTGACTTGGGAGAGAAGAGGCACTCCAGCAGGGACTCTCATGAAGAGGTTATTGAAATAGTGCTGCTAATGATTGATATGGGCCAGAAGCAGGGCGGTGATTGGGTGTTCGGAGAGAAAAGGGAAGATTTGATATCTATCATCAATGTAGATCTCAAAGAGCCCTCAGATGTCATCAGTGCAACCCTCTAATTGTTACAGATAAGGAAACAGAGACTCATGGAAGCTAAATAAATTGTCCAAGGTCACACAGGTGATTAGCATTAGGCTGGAGATTTGAGCACAGATTGCTTACTTCCAGGGTCAGGGAGCTGTCCAATGCACTACACAATCTCCCACTGTTAAGGGTAGATTTGACAGGATTTGACAAAATATTGGACTAGAGAATGACTGTGAAAAAAATCAGAGGGACTTTGTAATCAGAAGTTAATGAACACCTGAACAGGAATAGATTGACCATAACAATGAAAAACTACTGATATTTTGTAGAGAAAAGAACCTGGCTCAGTTCAGATTCATTAAAGGTAACCTTTACAATGAACAATAACAAGAATAATTTGATAAAATATAGTATGTTAAGAAAATATTTTTAAATCATAGCAATAATCATAATAGTCCACAAACTTAAAAATGTGTTAAATTAAATAAATTGCTTCATATACACTTTCTCCTGTGAATCTGACAACACTTCAATTGTTTCAAAGCTCAAGGATTTCCTTTAGGCTTGAACACCACTAATTTCTTTCTTTCTTTTTTTTTAATAATTAAATTTATTTATTTAACTTTTAACATTCATTTTCACAAAATTTTGGGTTACAAATTTTCTCCCCTTTTATCCGCTCCCCCCCCAAACACCAAGCATTCTAATTGCCCCTGTGACCAATCTGCTCTCTCTTCTATCATCTCTCTCTGCCCTTGTCTCTGTCTTCTCTTTTGTCCTGTAGGGCCAGATAGCTTTCTATACCCCTTTACCTGTATTTCTTATTTCCTAGTGGTAAGAACATTACAGTTGATCCTAACACTTTGAGTTCCAACTTCTTTACCTTCCTCCCTCTCCACCCCTTCCCTTTGGAAGGCAAGCAATTCAATATGGGCCAAATCTGTGTAGTTTTGCAAATGACTTCCATAATAGTTGGAACACCACTAATTTCTAAGAGACATAGTATGATGCCATCTGTACATACTGCCCAAGGAGAGGCTAGTATTCAGAGATATAATGCAGAGATCCATTGTCCTAGTTCCATATTGTCTGAACTTTTCTCCTTTCAGCCAGGGGCAATTGAGACGGCCAGAGAAGACTTAAATAACCATGTGGCAGAGACAATGGATGAAGTCATTCAAGGTTTCTGGCTCTTGACAGAGTGAGTAGCTTCTGCATGGTCCTTGGGCAGTTGGGGTTTTCATGATTGGACTATACTAAAAGTATAGTTACACTTGAAAGGGAAAGAGGAAGAGGCCATTTCTAGCCAATATTACCCAGAATAAAGAATTTAATTAGGGGTCAGAAAGTCACTGGGACTGTGTGACAGATGGTCAGCTAAATCAGATCCTTTAGTGAAACATCACCTAAAGCCTTTGGATTGACTGCCTAAGAAACATTTGCAGTACAACTGCCTTTCCCAATGACTGAATGGATAGCTGATGGCCTTAAAGTCCTGGTAGGCACTGTATTGCTCATGGTGTGGAGTTCCTGTGTAAATCACTTAAATCAAGGATGGCCTAAGGTGGAGATCCTCCAGACATGCTTTGCTGCTCCCCTTGCTCAGCAGTCCTCCCTCTACCTTCTTTCTCCACCACCTCATTCTCCCTCCTGTCCCACCTTTACCATCCCACCTCCAGTAGATCCCCCTTTGTCATTATCTCCTCAAATTGTCAATCATCATGTATATTCTTGGTTTTCATGCCATAACTGGAAACTCTAAGTGGGTAGGGATATGCATGATTTTATCTTTGCACACCCATAGCCCCAAACATGTCATGGCACCTAGTTGGTTGGATGTTGTCTTTAGTTTTTGAAGAGGACCAAAATGATATCACCATGACAAAGTGAAATTTCCATGTGTCCAACTGTGGTTGATCAGATCAATACAAGCTTGGAATGCTCTACCACAGGCTGGGCACAGATAGTCCGTATGGATATTTGGGGTGGATATCCCAAATTTGCGCATCCTGTGTTTACTTTGTGCTGTCTCAATTCTGCATTGCTCAAAGAGCACAGCACCCTTTATGATGTGGGCATGCCATGATGAGTGGTCCTGTGCCAGTGTCTCCCATGTTGCATAGTCAAATCCAAAGTTCTTGAGAGAGACTTTGAGAGTGTCCTTTTATTGTTTTTTGGCTACCATGTGATTGCCTGTCCAAAGCGAGTTCTCCATAAAATAGTCTTCTTGGCAAGCATGCATTTTGCATTGGAACGATGTGGCCAGCCCATTGGAGTTGCACTCTCTGAAGCATAGTTCTAATACTTGGCACTTCAGTTCAAGTAAGGACTTCAGTGTCTGTTACCTTATCCTTCCAGGTAATCCTCAGAATTTTCCTAAGACAGTTCAAATGGAAGCAATTCAGTTTCCTGGCATGGCACTGGTAGATTGTCCATGTTTCACAAGCATTTAACAATGAGATCAGCAAAATGGCTCTGTAGACCTTCAGTTTGGTAGTCAGTCTAATACTTCTTCTCTCCCAAAACTTTGTTCAGAGGCTCCCAAACACTAAGCTAGATCTGGCAATGTGTGAATCAACCTCATTGTCAATGTGTACATCCCTGGAAAGTACACTACTAAGGTAAGTGAACTTATCCACAGCATTCAAAACTTTTTCATTTGTTGTAACCAATGGTTCCACTTACGGATGATGTGGAGGTGGCTGATGGAGTACCTGTGTTTTCATGGTGTTATTAGGCCAAAAGTAGCACAAGCAGCAGAGAATTGATCCATATTTTGTTGCACCTCAGCTTCAGTGGCTACATTGAGTGCACAATCATCTGCAAACAGGATATCATGCACCAACACTCCCTCCACTTTGGTCTTATCTTGCAGCCTTTTCAAATAGAAGAACTTGCCGTCAGTACAGTAGTTGACCTTGATGCCATGTTCATCCTCTTGAAAACATTTGTCAACATGGCTGAAAACATCATGCTAAAAAACATGGGAGCAAACACACAGCCCTGTTTCACTCCATTGCTGCTGGGAAGGCATGAGAGCATTGTCCATTATTCAGAACATGGGTAAATATGCCATCATGAAATTGATGTACCATATTGATGAACTTCTCCAGGCAACCAAATTTGGACAAAATTTTCCATAAGCCCTCATGACTAACAGTGTCAAAGGCCTTGGTCAGATCTACAAATGTTGTGTACAGACTTCTGCTCTGCTCCTGTCATTTCTCCTGGAGTTGTCAGGCTGTAGACACCATAGTGACTGTTCCTCAGCCCTTTCTGAAGCTAGTAGATTTTTAACAACTGCTTATTGCATTTTCTAGGATTGGATGTTGAGGAATTTGGATTAAATATCAGCATTGGGGGTTAGGGAAGGAGGGATAGCAGTAAATACTGTTACTAATTATAATTATAATTATAATAATAAGTATTGTTTAATGTTTTAAAGGTACTTTTCAGACACAATCTCAGTAAATATTATTACCCCTACTTTACAAAGAGAGAAACTGAGAATTGGAGTGCTCATGGCATTTAGTTCTGCTTCCACAGATAGTAAGCTCTGGAGGATCTTGGAAGTTAGAGCATTTTCCTACTCTTCCCCTTCCTCATTGGACAGATAAGAAACTGAGGCTCAGAGACAGATGTGATCTGGAAGTCACAGTAGTAAGACTAGGATTTGAAAATAATTGATGAAGCTCCAAGTCAGGTGCTCTTTCCACCACACTAAAGCTGAATCCTGATTTCATGACTACAAGTCCTTCTTCTTTCCCATCATACTTCACTTCTTCCAGATTACAGAAAACAAAGAATATCCCCCCCCGCCCCCACGCGCCCACACACAACTTGGAAAGTATTTTCCAATGGAAACTGAGTATGATGGTCACATTCTCAGGCTTACCCCAGAAATCTCTCTGAGGAAATGGCTTAGTGAGATTCAACTCTATTTCTTCCAGAAATGAAACAAAAGTAGAATGGATTAATTCACAGCACTATCCACAAAGTTAAAAATTGGGATAAGCAATGGCTTTGGAGCCACCCATAGTGGTAGAACAGGAAGATGGTGGTGAGGACACATGTATTAGCAACAGCTGAAGTGGAGTGCTGGAAGCTCAAAAGCGAGGTTGGGGGGCAGGAGCGATACTTCAGTATTCATATAGACATGTCTTTTGATATTGAGGGTAAGTAGAATGGGGAGAGTGAGAAATATATAGACTCCAAAATTTACTGCTGCCTTGTGTGACTTTTAATAAGGAAAACGGTAATAAGTATTTATTATACACTTACTGTGATCCAGTAAGTGTATTAATTATTAATAATTATTAATAATTATTATTATTAATAATAATTAATAAACATTTATTAAGTAACTGACATACACCAAGCACTATGCTCAGTACTAAAGATATAAAAAGAGGTAAAAAGAGTTCTGGGCCTCAACGACCTTACAATGTAATTGTGGAGTCCAGATCCAAATAAACAAATACCAAGCAAGCTGTTTGCGTATGTGTATACATATACACATACATACACATATATACATGTATAAGTATTTATGTATGTATGTATGTATGTATGTATACACATATAGGGCAGAAAGACCCACCCACAGGTTTTTGTAACAGTCCAGGTGTGATGTGATGAGGGCCTACACCAGGGTGGAGGGAGTATCCAAGGAAAGGAGGAGATGCATTCAATATATGCCACAAGAGTGAATTTAACAAGTCTTGGAAAGAGATTGGATATGGTGTTGTGGGGCATAATGAGGAATCCATAGTGGCTCCTAGGTTTTGAACTTCAGGGACTGAGGATGTTAGAAGAGGAAGAGTGTTTAGGAGGAAAGATGTCAAGTTCAGTTTTTGGCATATGGAGTTTCAGATGTCTACTGCACATCCAGTTCAAGATGTCTGAACGGCAGTTAGAGATATGAACTTGGAGGTTAGCAGAAAGTTTGAAGGAGGGTAGGTAGGTTTGAAAATCATCAGCATGTAGATGGTAATTAAATCCATGGGAGCTGGTGAGATTGTCAAGTGAAGTAGCATAGAAACAGAAGAGAAGAAGGCAGGCCCAAACCGTGAGGCACTGCTGTATTTAGAGTGGAGATCTAGGAAATATAAATACAAGTAAAAAAGAAAAACCACCTCTGCCCGCAAGGAGCTCACATTCCAACAAAGCGGAGATGAGTGAAGGTATTTAGCATGGGTATGATTTTGAAGTCCCAGGAAGGAACTGGAAGGCAGTCTGTCCTGGGGCCCTAAATAAAATAGATGCCCCAGGAGGAAATCACAAATGGGAGTAGATTGGTAGGATTTGCAAAGGGATATTTCAGGATGTGTGGGCTATGGTAGGTTCCATGACACAGGGTAAAGAGGCCCCAGGCAGAGAAGGAAATTCTGGCATGAACCCACAATAATGAGAGCATGAGTCCAAAGTTCAAGAAAGTCAGAAGCAGACTCAGGAGGGGAGTGAAGAGATACATCATATCCCTATTTTGGACATCATTTTCCACATCTTTAAAATGATAGGTATGGACCCAATGATTCCTAAGGTCTCTTCCAAGTATACATCTAATGGGAAAGTTGGGGACTGCTTCTGTAATAAGAAACTCCGGAGAGGAGAACAGCTGTGATGTTCACCCTTTGCCACTGAGATGGGCCTTGGGGGGAATGATCACCTACTTAGAGGAAGCTGGATTATAAAGAGAGGGGTCAGATGGAATTAGGGTTAGCAATGGAATTGGGATCAATTAGAGTCAGTGCTTTTGCACTAAGACAACTTCAGTCACGAAGTGACATTTGTTTAAAATAAATTCTATATATTTGATTTCCCCCCTATCTTTTCTAATGAGGTGTATATATACATGCACACATATATGTATGTATATGTATGCATGTATATGAATAAATGTATAGGGAGAGAGGGAGAGAAAGGGAGAGAGAGAGAGAGAGAGAGAAGAGAGAGAGAGAGAGAGAGAGAGAGAGAGAGAGAGAGAGAGAGAGAGGAAAGTAGATAATGAGATTTTTTTGAGTGGCTTTATTGTAAAAGACATTAGAAAAAATTGCTCTTTGAAGAGAGTCAATATGTAGAAAGAATTAAAGTCCTGGCTTCAAAATTGAGAAGATGTTGTTTTGGCTCTCCTCTGGGACTCTGTCTAACTAAGCACAATGAACTCTCTTGAGTCTCAATTCTTCTGTACATGAAGGCGAGAGTTCCTCCACCATGAGGCTATATGATGGGACAAAATGAGCTGATATGCCTCTTTCATATTGAAAACTTTGAAGTTTCAGAAAAATGCCAAGTCACTCTCCATGGAATACCCACCTGGCTGTTTATTTGCAGGGAAGGGTGTGTGGATGTGGCTGTGAAAACTCCTGTGCACCTGCTCTTAATTTTGTTTTCTTGATACATAAAAACAATTATTCCTCTAAATTTAGCATATCCCCCATTATTTGAGTTTCATGTTGTATAAAACTTTTATTTGCTTTTTTCTTTGTAGTAGAGATATTTTAAAGGACTTTTACTAAGGAAGACAAGTAGATGTATCTAAGATGGAATCAATAATGGAATCTCCAGTCTGGTGTTGTCCTGAAAGGCAGGAACTTACTTACTTGACTCACTTCTGCCACCCGCTAGTGGTAGACCTTGGCAGGTCACCTACTTTTTATGGGAATTTCCTTCTTATGTATTAAATAAGTAGGTGAATGATCTTTCCATCTTTCATCTCTAAAATAAATCAGACTCATACCATCTCTGGGTTGGAAATGACCTCAGCCTCCCAAAATGGGCATCCAGCCTCTGCTTAAGGGCCCCCTCCACTGAGAGAGAATTGATCACTTCCAAGGCATTCCATGAACAGTTGGGTGGTGCCATATTGCATAGAGTGTCAGACCAGGAATCTGCAAGATTCTTATGCTTGAGTTCAAATCTAGCCTCCTATGCTTGCTAGCTCTATGATTCTGGGCAAGTCACTTCATCCTCTTTTCCTCAGTTTCCTCATCCATAAAACGAGCTGGAGAAAGAAATGGCAAATCACTTCACTATTTCTGCCAAGAAAACCCCAAATGGGGTCATGAAGAGTCAGACACAACTGAAGCAACTCAGTAGCAAAGGTTTTCCATTGTCAGATTAGAAAAGTAGACTTTTTATTGTAAGCTACTGTCCATTTAAAATGCTGCTCATTCATCTTGAATGGTGCTGTGATGGGGGTAGGGATGGGGGTGTGAAGCAAAGCCAAGTGAGGTAGCAAGCGATGATTCAGTGCTTCCTGAGAGACTGGAGTTTACTAAATACTCAGGATACAATGCAAGGAAAAGGAAGGGTGCTTCCTGTCCTCAAGAAGCTTATGCCTCAAAGGTGGGGGGAGATACAGAAAAGTCAGCTAAAAGGTGGCAGGTTAGCAGAGCTGGGAGCTTCTGGAGATGTCCAGGCTGTCAAAAGCAAAGCTAGGAGAGGAATGGAGAATGGAAACCAAAGGCGACCACAGCCCCCTCCCTCTCCTAGCCTGCAGCATTGAAACCTCCCCTCTAGAACCCTGCTCTCCAGGATTCACTCCCTGGGACTATCATTTTAGGAGAAGGGCCCCAGGCTGTTCCATGCAGTTCTGGCTTCCACTGGCTCTAACCTTCACTCTAGTCTCCTCTCCAGGCACATTGCCTTTCCTGCCCCTGTTCTTCCTGCTTTCCAGCACCTCTGTAAGCTATAACTTTCTCAATTAGAATATCAACTTTTGAGGGCAGGGGATGTCTTACTTGGTTTTATTTCCATTCCTAGCTTTATCTATCCATATAAATGGTCTGTATGAAACCATTTTCAAGGATCCAGGCTGTGGAGGAGGACTTTTCTGAGAAATGAAGGATGTCTAGGGTTGAAGGGCATTGTGGTCCTTCAGCTATTTTAATATACATGTTTTAAAACGTTGGATGGTAAAACTGAAAAAGAAAAAAGAAATAACTTCTTTAGAGAAGGTAGGATAATAAAATAAGGACTATTGATTGCATAGGGAAATTTGGTCGTAAGTGAAAAGTGAATCCCTGAGTGCCAAGTCTGGGGCCAGGAGCAACCAAAAGAGAACTGACAAACTGTAGCATATGACTTAAGGGGAAAGAGCACACCCACTCCCCCTCTATGAAATACCTGATGAACAAAGAACAGAAGTTTTGTTGTGGTTGTTTTATTTTATTTTGTTGTGTTTTGTTTTGTTTTCCTTTCTTGGGGATAAAGCAGCAGAAAGTGCCTTGGTCTTTCTTCCTGGTGGCTAATAGAACCCAAAGTTCTCTGTGTCCTATGTAGGGCAAAGGATGGATGACCTGGAGGGTCTTTTCTTTCTATCTCCCCTTCTCCTTGATCTCACCAACTGATTTTTTCTATCTTTCTTTCTTTCTTTCTTCTTTCTTTTTCTTCTTTCTTTCTTTCTTTCTTTCTTTCTTTCTTTCTTTTTCTTTCCTTTCTTTCTTTCTTTCTCTCTCTCTCTCTCTCTCCTCTCTCTCTCTCTCTCTCTCTCTCTTTCTTTCTTTCTTTCTTTCTTTCTTTCTCTCTCTCTCTCTCTCTCTCGTCTCTCTCTCTCTCTCTCTCTCTCTCTCTCTTCCTTCCTTCCTTCCTTCCTTTATTCTCCTCCTCTCTCTGTCTCTCTGTTTGTCTCTCTTCTGTTCCAGATTTACTGTGTTAGGAATCATTAAATTCATATGGCCTCATGTCAAGGTAGGTCTAACTGAGCCCAGGTAAGGTAATCCAGTGCCATTTTTCTTTCAAAAGTAATTGTGCCTCATATCTTTAGCTGAAGTATTGCTAAAGATTCTATTTCATTATATGAGAAATTTTTAAAATTCTTTTGTATAATTGTACTAAGCTATAAATTTCTCTTTTCAAGGCAATATGGTTCACTGGGAAGTATATTGACTTTGTATTCAGAGAACCTGGCTTTGAATCTCAGTCCTCCCATTCATTTCTTGTATTGAATCTTGGAAGGTTGTTTAATTTCCCTTGACGTCAGCTTCTTCCATAAAATAGGAGGAGTCAACCACATGTCCTTTAAAGTGTCCTTTAAAGTCCTTGCCCCTTTAAATCCATGTCTCCCTCTTTTTGTCTTCCTGTCTCTGTCTTTCACTCTGTTTCTGTCTCTCTCTTTTTCAAATCTCTCAATTTTATTTTTTAAGTTTTTAAATTTATTTTTAACTTAAATATAAAATAAGAGAAGGGAAAAAATTGCCAGGTACATAGAACACAAGAGGCTTCAATATAAAGCAATGAATTTTCATTTCAAGAAATCCTATATAATAAATTCTTTGCCTCCTTGTAGGTTTTCTTTTGTTCTCTGCTGTGCAGTTTTTACTTCATCCCCCCACCCCAAGAAGGCTATAATTAATTGCAGTTACAAACACAAATACATACATATACATAGGCATATGTATTATATATAAATAGATATCTACAAACATATCCATTTATACACATACGCACTCATACACATATATGTAAGACTGCATTCTGTTTATTTCCTGCTATTATCTGTTTCTCCGAAGGCAGACAGCATCTCCTGCCATAAGTCCAAGTACTCCCATATTTTTCTCAATCCACGGGCTCACCCTTTCCTACAGCACAACAATGTAACAAGTCAACCCAGTTCTTCCTGAGAGATTTTCTATGAGAGTTTTTTCTCCTAATTTTCCACATTCTTTGTATTCTTGGCTATATAGATATTTCTAAAAAAATAATTTAAAATAATCAAAATATCCATTTTACACTTCAACAATGCTCTTCCCTTATAATATGATTTAACTTCTGATACTACTGGCTATGCTTTCTTTACATCTTTTATTCACTGGTTTCTTTGAAGTTCCTTTTGTTCTTCTAAATGAACTTTATTATTTTTTCTAATTCAGTAAGATTTTTTTTTTTTGGTAATTCGATTGGGATGGCATTACATAAATAGATTAGTTAGGTAAAAATTGTCATTTTAAAAATTATACTGGCTTTACCTACTCACGAACAATAAATATTACTCCAGTTTTTTATATCTAACTTTATTTGTATAAAAAGTGCTTTTAGTTCTTCATAAAGTTCCTGCATTGCTTTTCTGGCTGGTATGCTCTCAGATATTTAATGCTGTCTGGTTATTTTAAATGGTCTAAAACAAGAGTGAACGATAAGGCTTACTTACACATAGTATAGTTTCCCTATTATTCTCTTTTGATTAAATCTTCTTTAGCTTTAACTTTGTCTGAAATCATGATTACTACCCCTTTTTATGTAGATTTCTATTCCTGACCTTTATTTTACATTTGCATGTCTCGCTTCATTTTTTATAGCATTTCCTGAAAATAACATCTTGGTGAACTCTCTCTCTCTCTCTTTCTCTCTCTCTCTCTCTCTCTCTCTCTCTCTCTCTCTCTCTCTCTCTCTCTCTCTCTCTCTCTCTGCCTTTGCTTTTCTCTGTCACTTTGTCTCATTGTCTCTGTCTTTCTGTCTCCCCCTTTCCTTTCACATTCTCTTCTTCTGCCACTTGAAAAAAAAATTACTGTTCCTAATAGTTCAGCCTTCCATTCCTCTCATAGGCCAATACCAAAGATAATCTCCAGACCGCTGGCCCCCAACAGACATTAGGGGTGTGAATGTTGCATTCTCATTAACATTACTCTTGCTTATGGCTGTGGGAAGCTGGTTTAAATGCCTGCTCTTTCCCTAATCCGGGGAAAGGTGGAGCAATGAAGGTTGGTTTTCGATGTGTGGTGCTAACAGGCTGCATTCCTCTGCCACCAGCCTGGTGTTCAAAAAATTATAGTTGTTGTTGTCATCATCGTCATCCTCATCCACATCACTATTTACAGCTCCCTTAACTGCAGTCCCACTCCAGTGATTCACTGTGTTTTCAGGGTGGGGAGAAGAATGGGAAGAGTTGTCAAAGAAATCTCCATTGGGGTGAATATTCTGGAAAATACTGCTTGTCCACAAAATCTCAAACAGAAAGAGCTTCATAACTAGAGGCCTAGTGCTGGAGTGTGGTTGCCTGCTGATCAGTCTAGTTGGATGTATGAATCCTTACCACCAGAAGTTTGTGCACCAAAAACTGCCTGGGGGGATGGTGTCACATTAGCTCACGATATCATCTATTAAGTCATGCCATTTAGCAGTTCAGAATCATGCCATCACATAAAGTCCTAATTAGCTTAATCCATGGCTAGTCTTAATAGTCTGACCAGTTAATTGCAGGGACCAGATTTCCAATTGCTATTCATGGATACATATAACGCCTTGGATGTGTTTAGGGTTAGAATCAGAGTGCATTTAGGTTAACCCTAAAATGTATTCTATCCCCAAGGGTCCCACTTTTGCAGGACCACAAAGATAGAACATTAGGAAATTATTTGATCTAGAGATAGACATGTGTATAAATAAATGGACATTTGAGGATAGAATTTCAGATACTATAAGAAAGAAACCCTTCTAGGCACAAGGTCTTGCCCTTGCATTGTTACTGTGGAGTCACACAAAGTTCTCACTCAGAAATAGCCTTTTCCAGAAACGCTTTATAATCAGTTCACAAATGTTGAACAAGCCCCCTCCTCTAGTTGATAAGCCCCTGACTGGGACTATCGGGATTCTTCTGGGTTATTTGCTATACTGTTTTGGGTTGCTTACTGTACTGTTTTGGGTTATTCCCATACTATGTCTTTGCTTCTCAAGTCATTCAGACAATGTGATTTAGGCTCTGATGACTGTAGCCCATCAGTAGCTTGCTTCATTTAAAAAAAATCAAATGATGACCTCACTGGAGTATAGTGAAGAAAACACTTTGAAAAGTTAAATTGAATGAAGAAATAAATTCAATTTTATTGAAGTTCTTCATAAACATGAGACGTTGTTTTATGTGAAAATGTGATGCAAATATCAGTGGGCATTATTTTTGGCTGGGAAAACATTTATCTTGCCCAGATAATAACTTCAGATAAATTCCAAAAGTTGGGCTTTTTAGGAAGAGAAGAGCCATTTTAAGAATCAGTGCTTGTAAATCATTATAACACCATTTTCAGTCTGAAAAGTCACACCCTCCCAGACTGTCTCAGAATAGTCCCTCTCTTTACTTGTTCTGCCCTCCATTTCTCTGAGCCCCAAGTCCAATGACGTCTTCTTGTTCTCCTTGGGTGAGAACATTCAGGCTTAACAGTGCCTCCGATCCATCATGATATTAATGACCTGTGGCAGGCAGAACTCTAGTGACTGCAAAACCACTTCTGTTGCCAGAATCCATTTGTCCTGGGTGGGTATTGGAGAGAAATACTTAATTAAATGGATAGCTTTCCCTATAAATTCCCAGTGCAAAACCTTGTCTAGAGAGCTAATGGTCCCTGAGTGACCTGCATTCGAGGACAATGAGGGCATTTTGTGACGGCTGTTCCAGAAATGCTTTGGTGTATATTTATTTCCCAAAGATGGTAGTTCATTTGGGACATGTCCCAAGAGACGTGAAAAGGGCAGAAACATAGAGAAGATACAGTGATCATAGTGAGAAAGGTTCTGCAACAGATCATAAAACAGGTGGACTTGATTTGGATTGAATAGAAGGAACCAGTGAGGACAGAGTCAAGGATGGCCCTGGCAGAAATTCCAGAAGTCATGCAATCAAGCAGTTGTAGGTAAGGCTCAGCAAACGGCCTATGCCTTCCCTCTGAAATTGCCTCTGATTTGGCCTGTACGTAATGTGTTTACGTATAGTTGTTTACATGTCTCAGCCATAGATTGTAAACTCATTGAGGGTAGGGACTATACATATCTTTCTTTGTATTCCCAGAGGATATAATGACCAGCAAATAGTAGGCACTTCATAAATCATTGTTGACTTGACCTGACTACCTCTAGATTTGCAGTCATGTCTGCTATTCTGTCAAAATAGTTGTTCTGTTCCAGGTCTTGTGTGGGTTGTATACCAGTATCGGGCATCTTGCTTGTGGCTTCATGCTACATGTTACATTACATGCTGTATCAGGGTTTCCTTCCTCTAGGTAGAGAGTTCAGTTTCTGACTTCTTAATACACCCTAATGTGTTTGGAAGAATGCAAGACTGGGAAAAACAAAGGATTGGGATCAAGTCCTGAACATACCTCTTAGTAGGAAGAACTGGGAGACTTTTTACCCTTCTCATTTGGATTCCTTATAAAAAAGAAGGAAAACACTATTTAGAAACCTCCTACCCTGTGGAAGCATTTTGAGGTGAGGTGGAGACAGTTTACATAAAGCTTTCGAACTATCAAAAATGATGCTGTCCCAAGAAAGGTGTGGATAGTCTTGGAACCAAGACTAGTTGTTGCATGTAAATTTGACACAATGGGTATTTATGCAGCAACTTCTAACAACTCAAAGCTGAGTGGGACTGAAATTGTCCCCTGTATTCTTAAGAGAAAGTCTTCTAGCCATTGACTTCCTTTGTGCAACAACTTCTCAACTTGCCAGACTCTTGATTTCATGAGATATCTTGGTATGGGAAATGTCTCTTTATGCCAGAAAAAAACTCTTCTGTGACTTATAACCTCCAAAGGTTGCTTGGTTCTCTGAAAGGCTGAGGGGCTTGCCTTTGGTCACAGTATGCATCAGAAGTAGCACCTGGATCTAAGAGTTTCAGACTCTAAGACTGGCCTTCAATATACTACACCACTCTGTGTCTCTTACGTATTGGGAAGTTTTTAGATCTAGAAATAGGGTAGTCAGGTGGTGCCATAGAACATACTGGCCCTGGAGTCAGGAGGACACATCTTCCTGAATTCAAATTCAGTCTGATACACTTACTAGATGTGTAATCCTAGACAAGTCACTTAACCCTGCTTGCCTCAGTTTCTTTATCTGTAAAATAAGTTGGAGAAGGAAATAGTAAACCATGCCAATATTTTGATATGTCCAATATCAAGACAGCTTATAAACCACAATAGATAGATAGATAGACAAAAATAAAGAAATAAATATAGAGATATTGATAGCATAATTTGGAGAAAATCAACAAAGGAAAGGAACTAGGTGCTTAGAAGAACTACTATGCCATCCCCACATTTCAACTTACATGAATAGTGATGCAAAGCATCCTGTGATAAGCCCTGTGAGTGCTGGGGAAAAGTTTCTTATCTTAATGCTTCTGAAGTCTGATGAGAGTTCCTAAATGGCTAAGCATCATTATCCCACCACCATATTTCCTGGAAGACTGTGGCAGAGCTGTTGGTTTTAATTTTTTTGGTTTGGTTGTTCTGTTTTTATTTTTACGCAATAAAGATGTCATCTATGTGTCAGACAAGGTTAGTGTATTGTTTGGAACATAGTAAAACCTTAATAAATGTCCTTCCTTTCTTCTTTCCTCCTTCCCTCTCTCTCTCCCTCTCCATTCCTCCCTCTCTATTTCTTACAGTTTTAGTTGCTGCAATGATCAAAAGCCCCACAAGAGCCATTGCAGATGGGTGTTAGATACCATCAGCTACTATTACCCATTTATGCCCGTATTTCTCTGCTCACAATGAAGGCTGGAGCCATCATTCCAGTCTTATTAATGAAAATCAGGTGTTTCATGAAATGACTTTGGTGAGGATGCCATGATGGGAGTGCTACCATAGACAGCATGAAGGGAAATGTTTCAGAAATCAAACAAATATGAATGGATCTCAATTATTAATGTTAGTAAAGCCTTCAAAGTGACATTTCATAAAATATACCATTTAGCATGTCTGTGAAACTTCACATTTGCAAAAAGATTAACAGTAAATTTCATCAGTCCTTTGTCATCACTGAGGAATGTCACTGCAATCCGTCCGCCTTTCATATGACTCAGTGGGGCAGAAGGGGAAGTGCCATTTCTTTAACTTGTCAAGCCATCACTTTTGCTTTCCTGGGATATCCTGAAAGCCTGTGCCCATATCTTTTCAAGTGAGCAGCCATAGTCTATAGGTCAGCGTTATTCACACAAGTTTTTGAAGTTGCTAATATTTTCTAGATTTACCCTACGGCTTAGTCATTGTGGAATGCAATTGACCCTTGGTTTTCAGAAGCTGAGGAAACAGAACTAAATTTCTGGCAGGTCCTATGACGATTGGCATAGCTTTAATTACCTTCCTGTCAGTAAACCACCCATCTCTTATTAAGAGAATTTTAGCCCAAATCAATTTGGAAGGTCTCATGACTGGGTAGACATCAAGGGGATGAATTTCTTGGCCATGTCTATCTAGCAGATGTCCAGGGAATCTATACACAAAATATAATAAATGACATATAATGAAAAATATAATCTTCAATGACTTATAATGCATTTCAATGGAAAGACATTTTGTAGAGACCTTAGTGCAGTCACTTCCTCTCTTTCTTGGTCTTACTGTCCTGGCCTTTAAAAGGTGAGGCATTGCATGAGATGATATCTAAGGTCCCTCTAGTTACAAACCTCATGGTGGTGTGAAGTTTATATGACATTTGTCTGGATAACAGCCCTAAACAGCAATGACAGAAAAAGTTTATCAAGACTACATGTAAAGGATCGGTGGATAATATTCCTTCTAGAGGAAGATGAATAATATGAAAATTGCAAAGAATGGTGTCAAGGTTAATTTGATTTTTACATTTTCATAGAAATATAGGCCTCAAAGACTTTCCTATCCATCATTTAACTTTCCCTCTTAACATTTATATTAGAATTATTTTAATCACTTGGACCGCTGTCCCTGACACTGTCTGACTTCTATGTAGTATTGAGATTGGGCGTTCAGAATTGGGAGCTGGGTGCCCTGACAGGCAGGCAGGAATCCCACCACAGTCATCAGTTTTCTTAGCTTCAGATACTGGGTTGAAAAAGGGGTCCAAGTCTGGATAAAGGTGCACACTCACAGTTGTTTCTCTTGTGGTGGAGAGTTGGTTTCTAACTAATCTCCAGCCAAAGAAACCTAGGATGCAAACACAGAAAGCCAATAAACTAAGTGCAAAGATGCATCCATCTCCTCTGCCCCTTTAAGAAGTGTGAAAGAGGCCTCCTGGCTGGAATTAGAGGGACAGATGACACAGCAATACAATACCCTGCCATTCCTTATGAAATGTGAAGACATTTTCCTTTATTTAATTGGAAGTGGAGTCTGGCCATTGGCCTGGAAAAGACAGACTATTCTGCCAATCACCCTTAAAAAGTGGAGGATACCAGCTCTGTATTACAGTCAAGGTGGAGGGAAGTAGTCAAGTAGGGGCCCAGTTTCTGAAAAGGAATTATTTTTCATCCTTTTTTTTGTGGGAAAGATTCTTTTCCTCTCCCCACCACATAATCCACAGTGCTTTGACATAGAAATATATACAAAACAAGGAGTCTTCCTATCTGCTATTGTGATAGCCTGTTAATTTGCCAATTGAAGGCACTGTTGAGAAATATCCATTAGGAACTAAACACACAAGCTTGATGTTGACACAAATGTCTGGAAACAGACCTTGAGAGTTTAGTTAAGAATTGGGCAACCTGAGAAAGGACATCAAGGTCCTGCAGTACCACAGCTGTGAGCTGACTTGGACGCCTGTTGGACCCTACATGTTTGCATCACCGCCACAGTTCTGTAAGGCCTCTATACTCTTCTCATGAATGTTCTGTGTGCTTATGGGAGAAGTACCCCAAGTTTAAGAGGGGAGTTTTTAAGCTACTGTTCTTATTATGACTGTTTTGTTTTAAATTCATTGTAATTACTGGCTATTAACAGAAAGTCAGTTGATAGGGGCTCATGAACTATAGTTTTAGGAATGGATTGCCATGACCCTGAGAAATGGAAGTAAGAGCCACAATCTAGGGAACCTAGCCACTGAATATGAGTTTGGAATTAGAGAGGCTTACAGCAAGTGCTTCACCTGAATCAACCTTATTAACAATTTCATTGAGAGAGAAGGTGGCCATGTTTAGAAATCCTTAGGTTATCAAAATTCTTCACATGGTCCCTCTGTCCCCAGAAACACTGGGCAAGAATAGCTGGTGCTTGGAGTTTGCCACACAGATGCATGACAGGCCTTTTGTTGGAGCTGAAGAATCTGACCCTTGAGCTTATGGCCTAACTAGTAGGTCCCTAGACCCAGGATCAGGAGCAAAAGGCACTCACTCAAACTTAGCGAGTCAAGATAATCTTTACCAAAGTGACTTTTCTGCTGTGGCTCAAGCGCTCAAGGCCTTGAGTCTGTGGTGTAGCCACAAACTAGCTTGAATGGCTCCTGTCCTGGGCCTGCTGCTATAAGACTCTTACACTTGGTTGTGTGGCACTGTAGAAAGCATGAAGTTGACTTGCCTTGCTCACCCAGCTCTGCATTCTGTCCCCTTCTCTACCCTTCTCTACTGCCAGACGTCTCCACATCATTGTCTTTGGGTGGGTCTGGAAAGATGTGGGAATGTACTTTTAAATACATAGGAACAAACACTATTATATTTCAACCTATACTCTGTTCTACTTGTGGTCTACTATGACCTCTGAATCTAACCATAACTTTAATTGTTGGTTGACATTTAATCCAGAGGCTTCCAACGTCAAGGAGATATGAAAAAAAAAGGGACCTTCATTCTTGTCTTTGATATTTAAAGTGACATGCACAAGGTGAAACAGGAGCTAGTCCCATGGAGGAGGGACTGGGCCAGGCCTGTGATTGGGTCATTAGAAGTCATTCTCAGGTGAGGAAGGTACCAGTCAAGGGCATCATTGTCTCTGTAAGTAAGGGCCTTGTAAAGTGTCTTGGAGTGAGGAGAGGTTAAGTTATTGACTCAGCATCACACTGCTGGTGTATGGCAGAGTCAGAATTGGATCCCAGGTGTTCTCTCTCTAACACAGCATACACGTAATACAGAAAATATAAACAAATGTCCCAAAACATGTCCAAAATGAGAGGGACATTTGGGATATTGAGGCCTTGTTCATATTTATAATTATAAGGTTATAGGATGAAAATAAAATTAAAGTGAAGTCAACACATCCAGCTGGCTTTCTTTAGGGTCGAAGTACATAGAAGATAGACTGTGGTTAAGTGGCTAACCCTCAAATCCACTGTGACCATTTGTTTCGGGCAGAGCAATGTGCCTGGGAGAAAAGGAGAGGGCCTCCTCTCCTTCTTTCTACCTCTATTCACCACATCAGCACAATTGACTTTCACTTAGGAGAATGTAAAACTGTATAACCTACAGAAGAAATCAGTGGAACTCTCTTTTCCAGAAGACAGGCAGCAGGGGAGAGGAGATGATATTATTCTAGGGAAGATTTGGACTCATTACCTCCATGACCATGGGCAACTCTCCGTGACTCAGTTTCCCCATTTGTAAAATGGGCACAAGAATAGTGCTTACCTGAGCCAAAGAGCTGTTTTGAGGATTAGCTGAGTGGACTTTGTAAATGTTAAAGTGCTATAAAAATGCCAACTAGCATTGTTCTTTTGAAACTCAAAGGTCTTTTATATAAAATTTGTTTTCCATTTTTCCCTTTAGTGAATGGAGCACAAGTCACGCTATCTCCTTTCGACAAATAGAGAGATTGAGGCATGCTGAAGGCTACCTTTCAAATCAGTAGTCATGCTAGGAATAGAATGATCCACTGCCTTAGGGAGAGCAAGGGGTGGACAGGCACTAAACTAGATAGACCTATCTCAAAAGCTCCGAACTGCAAGAGTCATGAGGGGCGGCATGATGGGAGACCATAGACAGGTACTCCCAGCACTCCATCTGGTTTCAGTTGCCCCTAGTTAAATGAATATTTGTGGTTGTCTGCATGAGATTTCCCCTTGAACTCAACCAGTCCTTGAAGTCAGACTGGAAAAGCACCCAGCAGTGGGTATTTTTTTTTCAAAGCCTAGCAACCAGTCTCTCAACCAACACAGACACTGGCACCTCAAACACAAGGATTAACACAGGCTTTCATGGGTCAGAAACAGCAGAACTATTAATATCCACACTCCTGGATCTTCAGCTCTGGGTTTTCATTGCAAGTACCCAGCCCCAGCTTTTGAAAAATTAAAAATAAAAGTGCAAGGGTGGTTGATATGTCTGCTCAGTCGCCTCCTTCCCTCCACCCTCTCTCCATTTATCTCACAGATAGTCCTGATTACTTTGCCAGACATTTCGCTGAACCCACTGAAATCATGACATGAGCAGTGTCTCATTAGAGGGTACAGGTCCCACTGAAATCCCCCAACCCTCAGCTGCAGCTTCCTGCTCTGCTGGCTCTGGGTGGACTTGCAGACACAAGTTATTTGGTTGTTTACGGAGCAGAGGGGTGGTTCCCGAGGCTTGTATTATTTTAGGAATTCAAAAACAAACAAACAAGTTTCAACTTAACTTTCTACTAGTTTAATGGTTGTAGGGTGGAGAGGGGGAAGCTTCTGGCTCTTTCCCAGTTCACTGAGGGTCTGAGGGGGCGGGGGTGGGGTTGGTTGGGATGAGCAATGGAAGCATTCTTCTCATCTGCCCAGGCACTTTACCGTGGGACAGAAAGTCTGGAGACAAATCAGATTAACTCCGAAGTAGACAAGCAGGCCCCATTCTGCCACCCCTGGCTGATCTCCACACTTCCATTGCCACCATTTTAGAATCTTCTTTCTCCGCAACTACTTTGGCACTGTTCTTGGAGAATGTCTGTCATTTAGTGATGTGCTTCTGAAGGAGAGGGAAGGTATCATCATGAAGTTCAGGAAAGGATTGGGCCTACCTGCAGTGTAGAGTCTAAGATCGTGAGGGCAAGTCTAAGAGGTGAGGAGTCCTGACTGGCTCCTACCAGACTGTGGGGCATTTTCCTTTACGATAAAATGTAGTACCAGGGTAGTCCTCATTCCTTCTCTATGTCCTTCAATCAGAGCAGCTAGGTGGTACAGTGGATAGAGCACCAGTGTAGGAGTCAGGAGGACCTGAGTTCAAATCTCACCAAAGACACTTGACACTCACTAGCTGTGTGACATTGGGCAACTCACTTAACCCCAATTGCCTCATCCTACATCATCTCCAGTCATCCTGATGAATATCTGGTCACTGAATTCAGATGGCTCTGGAGGAGTAGTAAGGCTGATGACCTACACAGCCCTCCCTCACTCCAAACAAAGTCAAGTGCAAGTCATGTCATTATTTCTCTGATGGCATGGTCTTCTTTGGCAATGAAGGACCAACACAACCTTCAATCAGACCAGCCAAGTAGGGACCTACTCAAAAGGTCTGCAGAATGCCCCTGGCGTTGACCTCAGCCTAGTTTGTGGTTTAGCCATATCAGTCAAGAGCATCTGGTAGTTTTCATAGATCATTCAAAGAACATCGTCCCATATGCCTGCTCCATGGGAGAATACTGGAATGTCATTGAAAGCTCAGGCGCAATGAAGATCCTGTTTGATGACTCTCTGTCCCCAAATGCAGTTCAGCCCAGATTCAACCACATCTAGCATCCTCCAAAGCTTCTAAGCATTGCAGAAATCAGGGTGCAGAGGGAGAGACCTAACAAGACAATAGTTACAGCAATATTGCTACCAAACAATGAGTAAACCTCCATCTTTCATTAAAAATATTACACAATTTATATCAGTTTTATTTCTAAATATATCCTTCCTCTTTCCATACGTTGAGAGCAATCCCTTCCATTACTGAATAAAATAGTAGAATAATCATTTTTAATTAATTAAAAGAAAAGACAAGGGAAGTAATTCAATAAGACCAAGCAACCCAACAACTGTGTCTGGAAGATATGTGGGACTGTGAATCTTCATAGCCCCCTCTCCCTACAAAAGAAGGCAGGAGTTGCTTTTTCTCAACTCTTCTTTGAGGTCAATCTCCCCCAACTGAATCGGCAGGCTTGGAAAGTCTGTCCATGGAGGCCTTCTCCCTGCCTGTGTTGTGTCACCAGGACCCCGAGATGTGTAACTGTTTACCCCCATGGTACTTGCCACCTGCTGCCTTGCTTCTCTTTCTGTCTTAGTCAGTAACCCCTCTAAGGGGAGGGTCTGTCTTAGTGACCTTTCTGTTTCCCATATGTCCCAGCACCAAGCACATGTAGATATTGCTCAGTAAATACTCGGATTCTTAAAAGTTCCTCTCACCTCATTCATTTCGGATTGTGCTCCCAAATGGGTTGCAGACTGCATCTCATATTGTGCAACTCTTGTACATGCCTTCCCCAAATTTTGCTACAGGGGGATTGTCCAATGGATTGAAGACTTTCTTTGTGTCCCCCCTCCCAATATTATGAGAGTACCAGTGGAGAGTTGTGGATCTTCTTCACTTTAGGCATTTTCTCTTCCATCATTTAGTTCTTTGATGAAATCCTGTAGCTCTGTTCTTTCTCAAGATTATACATTGGCAAGGCACTGGTGCTTGCTCACTCCTCCCATGTATCTCACCACTACCCTCTGTGGGAGGCTCATATTTTGTTCTTCAGAGTTATTGTTATTCTAGGACTTACTGCTATATAGTAGCAACCCCCAAAAGATATTTGTTTTGGAAACATAAGCCTTTGATGTTATGAGAGGTCCGGTTTCAGAGTAAAAGTACTCTGCAATTTCCTAAATCAGTTCAGCCTGCTTTGTTTCTTCTTTTCAGCTTTTAATATGTATAGTCTATCTCAGATATAAATAGATAGAGAGATAGATAGAGAGAAATATCTAGATATGGATATATACATGTAGACAGAGAGAGATATCTAGATATAGATCTTTCTGTCTCTGTCTCTGTCCCTGTCTCTCTGTCTCTGTCTCTGTCTCTCTTTCTCTGTCTCTCTCTCTCTGGTTAAAATATGGACAATTGACATTCTTCAAACACTTGACTTTCCCAAAAATTCTTTGGAGTGATTACAGTTTTCTTTTGGGAGGCTCTACAACATTTGGAGGCTTGATATAACCAGCAGAATGTTCTTCACAGATAAGATTATCTGAAGGATCCCACAAGTCACAGGAAATCCCTCTTCAATTTGGTCTTGTGCTAGATCTTATTCGCTGCAATAGTGAACATCTTTGATAAGCATGAATTTCCCTTTTTTATTCTTTATGATTATTATCAAAGGGTTACTTATTTTGCCACTTCATCCGAGGCATCCTGAATGACCTTGGTGCATGGATGAGAGATCCTTATTGTAAAAGAGCCTGTAAGGTTATAGTTTATCCTTTCAAGTGGAGTCTTTCTTTTTCTTAATAATCAGCATCAAAAAATGTACAACAGGATTTTATATTCTCTACATCTTTCAGGCAATCAATAACTGTAATATCCACAGCTGAATATTTTTTGTGTATATCCTATTAAATATCCTCCTTAAAGATGCCCTCATTTTGTGTATCATAAAGATTATTTTGATAATAAATGCTATTTTAGGATAGACATATAGGTTGGTAATTTATTGTGTTTTTTCAATTACCATTTTTGTTATTGAAATTGTATTCTTTCCATGCCTTTGGTATCTCCTATTCTAAGAAACTTTCAGATGAGAAAATCAATATCCTCACAACTGTATCACTTCCATCATGGATCTCCTTTATTTTAACTAATCTTGCCTCTTCTCTTTATTATACTTAGGGATATTCCTACTTTTTTCTCTAGGAAACTCAGGGACTATGAAGTCAGGTTCTATGTGTGGTGGTTTCACTATCCTTGAAGAAAAACACACTAACTTTTAAAAATGTTTTTGGCAAATCTTTTCCACTGTTTTTTATCGTTCTCTATTTCCATTTTTATTGGGTGTCCACTGCTGGATGACTGTGTAGTTTTATATCTTCCAAAGCTTTCTTTAGACTGGTTTTATTTTCCATTGATTTTTTTTGCTTTATGAGATGATACTGTTCATAATTGTATATCATCTTTCTTCATAGTATTTTACAGACAAGTGCATAATCTTACCTAGTCTTGTGTCTGGCAGCTTTCTCTCTGTTTATCAGTTCAAATATTTGCTAATCATGGTGCTCTCTGGTTTTTTATTCTCCTTGTAGCACTAATTCACATGTTAGCACCAGTTCTACTGTTCATTTCATATATACACATAAATATGCGTATGTGTGTATGTATGTATGTATGTGTGCATGATATCTTGTTTAAATATGGTTCACTTCAGGCAAAATTTTTTCCTCAAGGATATTATTTCTTCTTGATTATTATAAATTCTATCATAGCTCTGATAAAATCAACATTACATGCATGTGAAAACGTTATTCTAAGAAATGACCTGTCATCCTCACCAGAATGCCAAAAGAACGTAAGATGCATACATAAAAAGAATGAATCCCTGCTTTAGATATTGTACAGTGAGGAAACACATTTAAGGAAAGGAAAAGAGTTATTTAAGGACACAGGGGTGGTGATTACAGATAACAGTTCAAAGGCAGTATACTATAGTGGAAAGAATTCTAGATTTAGAGTCAGAAAAGTCAGATTAAAATTTAGGCTCTGAAATCCTGGACAAATCACTTTATCTCTCTAAACCTCACTTCTCAATTAGAAATGAAGAGAGTAGGACTCAAAGATGTCTCAGGTTCCTTGTCCCTCTAAATGTGGAGATTTTTTTTCTCTTATCTTTACTTTCCTTGGGATATAAGCTCATCAATAGAATCTCTGGTTCAGAGGATGGATATTTTGGTCATTTATTTGCATGATTCCTAATTGTTTTCCAAAATCTTTGCACTGATTTCACATCTCCTCCAACAATGTATTAGTGTGCTTCTTCTTCCACAATTCAATCCAAAAATGACTACTACCATTTTTGTTATCTTAGTAGAGTGTGAGATGAAGGCTCTGAGTGTTTTTGATTCACATTTCTCTCATTATTAGTTTTGTCTTGTTAGTTTGATTTCTAAAAGTGTCTCAAACCCTTCATTACTACTGAACATTCATCTTTGGTGCTATATAGTACAAGGTATGGCAGACATGCAGATTAGGTAACCCTGGGCTAGATCCTAAGCTCTACTGCTTTTTGGAACGCATTTTTCCACTCCCTCTCCTGTTTCTCTAATGTTTTTTACTTTGCACTGAAATTTTTCTCCTGATGACTTATAGTTGTTTCCCAATGGCATTTTTAAATTTGACCACTTTGTATCTCAGTTTGTATTCCTTCCTTCCTTCCTTCCTTCCTTCCTTCCTTCCTTCCTTCCTTCCTTCCTTCCTTCCTTCCTTCCTTTGTTGGATGTTATCTGTGAAGTCTTTCAACTGGAATTTCATTTCCTATGCTTAGAAGTTCAAGGCAGTTCTCTTCTATTATCTTCTTATTTTTTGGTGTTAAGGCTTTTGTTTTGCTTGTTTTTATCCTGTCATATTCTTCTGGGAGACTTTTGAGACTTTGGCTGTCTCCGTGTTTCCTGTCTTTGAGTTCAGTACATTTTACTTGCACAGTGAGCATATTTTCATTTAATGTTATTGCTTTTTGATTGTCTTCCTCTTGGTTGTCCGTCAGTTTTGTGAATTTGCATTCCCAAGCTATTATTTTCTCTCTGTTTCTTTGCTAAGGCTTGGCCTTGCAAAATCATTTTCTTCCCATTCTGCTCTCCTAATTCTAATTTCTCTTTTAGATACTGAAGACCAGCATGTTGTGGTTGTATATTCTCCTCAAATTATACAGGGTCCAGCAAGTATTGGATCAGGGTCAGTGAGCTACAAGTTCCTGGGTCTGGGAGGATATTTTTTTAACCTAATTTAGGATTTTGGTGTCCTAGACCATGGAAACAGCTGAAGCTGCTTTATATTTGACTCAAGATTTTTTTTTGTTTGGAGAGGGTTGAGAATTTTTGGGAATTGGAGGTCTGTCATCCTCTTGCTGCTCCTGTGACCCAGAAATCTCTGCTCTTAATAAATTTGAGACACTATTACTATATTTTCTTTATGGTCTCTGCATTTAAAAAAATATGAGGGTCAAGTGAAGTTCCAACCAAAGGACTCGAAAATGTAACCCATGAGAAGAGTTTAAAAAATATTGGAATATCTCAACTGAGAAGGTGTTAACGGTTTTATAGAAGATCAAAGGAAATTAATTAAAGGAAAAAGGTTCATAGGTTTTTACTTGGCTATGTTTGAGTAGAAAATCCAATTGTATCAATTAATTAGATTAATTTGAGGCATCAAATTTATATTTCTGAACTAACTAGTTATGACTCTCCTCACTCTTGTAAATGAAAAAAAAAACTGCATTGAACAAATAGTAGAAAGAACCCTGGATTTGGGGGTCAGAATGCATCACTTGAAATCCCAAATAATTTACTTATTACCTGTGTTTTGGCAGTGCATTCAAAGAATGGAGAATATCCAGTACAAAGGCAAGCAGGTGTTGTATCTGAGGAAGAGTGAAGTCAGTTTGATCATACTGTATGGAACATGAAGAGGAATGACATGTACTAAGGCAGAGATTGAACTTCCTGTTTACAAAGTGCAACTAGCATCTTCTGCTTAATCAAGCTCCCACTATTTACCTTGCCAGAAGCTAGTACAGTATATTGAATAGCAGCAACCTTTTTTTGAGTTCTTTTTTTTTGAGCTTTGAGAGGTGTAATGAGTAGGTGAGTGGTGCTATTTTCTAGGAAGCCATGATGGAGGGTCGCATCCAAAGGTATGCTTTCCCTCCTTGCAGATTCCCACCACCTCAGCAGAAGACTCATTTCTTCCCCAGTGTAACAACTCTCCCCATATCCTGCCTTGAAATCCTCTGATGACAGCCATGGCCTATGGAATAACAACTCCTGGGTCATTCAGTCATGATCCTGTTGCCTCAGCACCATTTTCCTTTTGAATGGAATTTATAATCATCACATACCCCACATCACAGGGAAATTAAGAAAGTTCATTGTCATTTTGAAGTATTAGAGAAAGGAGGTTTATTATCAGAGCATAAGTCAAAAAATCCTCTTTAAAATAATCGACTAGAAATTTCTCAGTAACCGATAAGTTAGTCCCTTTCTCTCTGCAGAAGTTAATGGTTCTGCAACATTGTGGGTTATTCATCTACTGGATAAAGTGACCTCAAAGGTCTCTCACTTCCCTACCATTCCAAGAAACAATTACATGTCACTCTCTCCTGTGAGGCTGCCAACAGAGCTAAGAAAGAGTGAAATTTCCAAATCCTAAAATCTGCATGAGTGAATGGAGGGCTATCTGTGATTTCTTAACTCTCCATTTCAGACAGATAAACTCACTGCCCCAAATGAATTTAATAAAACTTGATACAATTAGGTTTACTATTCAAAGACAACTGATGAAAACTGCATAAGCCTTGTTCATTTCATTAATAGAGTCCTCTCGGCAATACTTGAAATCTTCTCAGTTGGGCTTGAAGAGGAGAGAGAGCCAGGTTTGTGCTGGCCACCTGAACTGTCCAGAGAGAAGGCTACAAGCAGGCTGCCTGAGGCTGTGGCAGGGATAGCCTGTCAGCTGTTGCCCTCTGCTGGTAAAAGTTCTGTATTCCTCTGGAAGCTTGGAGGTTCACCACTATTATGAGAATGCCTGGACTGAGATATGCTCCCTACACACTTTTTTTTCTCCTGATATGTTTGAGGATGATGTCAAAGGAGATAAAGAGATAGTAGGAGCAGGGGTTGATAGGAATGATGGGAACAGTCTCCTGTGGGAGGAATGGAGGGGGTTCCAGTTCTTACCAGTGTAGTTCTGCAAATACACAGGACACAAAACCTCAGGGTACAATTCAGAATTATAGAATCTCATAAACTCAGTTTAGGAAGGGGCCTCTGTAGCCAGCCATTCCAACCTGGACCAGAGTAGGTATGCTCTCTACATCATCCCTGACCAAAGGTCTTCCCATGAGGGACAACCTGCTGCCTCCTGGGATAGTCCATCCTGAATTTCCATTGCCTCATTGGATGAAGTCAGAAATATGAGAAAGAATCTGTGGAGTGAAATTGGGTGGGGTGCAGATCTGAAGCTTGTCTGTGTCTGCTTAACCTCGGTGAAGGTTCCTGGGAAGGAATATTGGACCCTAAATGTGAAAGGCTTTGAATACCAGGAAAAGGAGTTGAACCTTTATTTGGTAGGCAATGTGTGTGTGTGTGTGTGTGTGTGTGTGTGTGTGTGTGTGTGTGTGTGTATGTGAGGGGAGGATGCAATGTTGTTTGCCTGAGTAGGAATGTGATCCAAACAGGGTGTCATAAGCCTTGTCCACTTCAGGAAGCAAAGTTTATAGAGGGGAGAAACTGGAGGCAGGAGGACCATTTCCAATTAATGATACATGTACCAGGCAATAGTTTGGGCAAAAAGATGTCTGTATCAAAATGGTGGCTATTTTGATGGAGTAGAGTGGAGGGGCCAGATAAGAGAAAAAGTGGAAGGAGAAAAAATGGAACTGGCAACTGATTCAGTGTGTGTGTGGGGGGGTAGCAGTACAAGCTCTCAGGTGCCTCCCAGGTGGCTAGCTTGTGTGATTGGAAAGAAAGTGGCACTACAGTAGAAAGAAAAGAGATGATGGGAAACAACAAGGTTTGAGGATAGAACAGGAGTCCAGAATTTCATGTGATGAGGTTTCAAAGTCATCAGGGACATCGAGGCAGAGAGGCCTAAGAGGTGGTTAGAAATGTGAAACAGGAAATCTTGGGAGAATTTGGGGCAGGATGGGCAGTGGAGCTCTTTGAACTGGCTGAAACAAAGGCCCAATAAAGACTGCCAATGAATGCAAGGAAGGATAGAGAAAGATGAGAAGAGGGCGCAAGATGAACCTTCTGTGTCTTAGGGCTGGGAGCCGGATTCAAGGCAGGAGGAAACACGGGGAGAATGCAAACTGTGAAAGTGTATACATGGAAGCCAAAGAGAGACATGGCACTAAAGAAGAAAAGGGGGTCAGTAGCATCTGAAGTCACGTCATTAAGAAGGAAGATGGAGTTGAGCATGCCAGAGACAGCCAAAAGATGAGCTATTGCCAGGAAGACAGAGTACAGACAGACTTTCCTTACATAACCAAGGTGTCCTTGACAGGCCTTCTGTGAAGCACATTTCTGTGAATCAGCGACTATTTGAAAGGCACTCAGGGCTGATTATGTAATAGAACTTGTTGAAGACTCATTAGTGAAATGGAAAATCCTGCAGCAAGGTGGCTTTGGTGATTGGTGACCCAGCGACAGATTTCCCTGATACATGTTGGCAAAGTCCTGGGGTGAAAACTGCACCCACAGAAGTAAATCGGCAGCAGCTTCCTGGAGTGTGGCCTTTGGTGGCCTGCTGTGATTTCAGGATCCAGGGTATCCTTTCCAAAGCTTCTGCTTGGAGGTTTAGAATTGAGAGTCATATCACTGACACCAGGTGCATGTTTGCCTAAAGGGGACACACTTGGCATAGCCTTTGCCCTACTATGTTATGATACTCACTATGGTGAAAAGGTCCTACCTTTCCCTTTTCCAGTTCCAAAGAGAGTTGCCTGGGATGAGGAGGGTTGAAGAAAGTAGAAGAGTAAGACTCAGATACCTTGTCCAGGATCATGTGACAGTACAAACAGAGGGAGATTTGACACCAGGACTTTCTTATTCCAAGGCTGGTCTCTACTTACTGCCCAATATTATCCCTCACAATATGATATAGATAATTAAAACCTCTTAACTTAGATATTTTGCAGCTTCAGGGCATAGCAGTGAAAGGTTTTGTCTAATCTATGGATGCCTCTTTACAAATACCCCTGTGCTTCTCTCTTAAATCTGTAGGCTTTAACTTTCTCATTTATGAAAGATGGGATTTGAATGAGATGGAAGAGTTTCTAAGATGCTTCCAGTATACCAGGAAATGATCATGAACTGTGTGATGCCCTTTTTCCTAAAAAGGATCTTTCAGTATGATCTTTGGCAGGAACTGGCGGCTTACACTTTACCAGGGTCTTGGAGATGAAATAGAAATGTCATCAGATATGGGACAAAGAGGGTTCTGGGTCAGGCTGTTGTTCAGTTGTTGCAGGTACATCCAATTCTTTGACACTTCATGACCCCATTAGGGGTTTTCTTGGCAAAGATATGGGAGTGGTTTGCCCTTTTCTTCCCCTCCAGCTCATTTTACACATGAGGAACAGAGGCAAACAGAGTTAAGTGACTTGCCCAGGGGAACACAGGTAGTAAGTGCCTGAGGCCAGATTTGAACTCATCCACTGCACCCCCTAGCATCCCTGAACCAGAGACTAAAAGTTGGAAGGGACCTGCAAGATCATCTAGGTCAATTTTCTCAGTTTACAGATGAATGAAGGGAAATGGTAAGACCTTACCATGTAGAAAGCTTTACGGAAAGCTCTAGGAACACAAATAGTAAAAAGTGGGGCAGTCTCAGTGCTCAAAGAACACTCCCACCTCTGATGGGGGTTGGGAGACAACACCACGTAAAAGGATGTTCATTTACCAGACAGATGGAAAAGTCTAGAAGTCCTAAGGGAGCAGAAGTGTAGAGGATTGTGAAACCCAGGGTTGCATTAGGTCAGATGATAGTACTGGGGGACCAGAGGATAGAAGCAGGCTCAATGGTAAGGTCTAAAACATTTTGGGACACAGAAGCCAAACAAATGTATGAGAGGAGGAAGTATACCCCCAGGGGTGTTAGCATATGCCCCTACCTGTTCAGAAGTCATTGGCCAGAGGTCACAGAGGTCGCAAGCAGCCAGAGTGTGATGAGAGCCAAGTTTCTGAGACATTTAATGTCCATCAAAGCAGGCTGCTTCTCTTGGTGGTCTTTAGAACCACTTCTGGAGGGCTTGGATGCTCTGATTTCTAGATCATCTAGTGACACTGTGATTCTGAAAGTCTAGGATTCTAAGGGCCCTTTCTGATCCCTTTGCTGGCTGCATCAGAATTGGCATAGGTGTCATAGAAACAGTGTTCATATTTGTGTGACCTTCACCATGGTAACAATTTACATTCTGGTCATCCACAACCAAGCTGAGATCTCTGAAAAGGCCCTTTTGTTGTTTGCCATTGGCAAGTGAACAGTTAGCCAAAGGAGAGCAGGAAGTGAACACCCCATTCATTCCTCTTCCCCTCTCCCCCTGCCTTAGAAAGGCACTGTCTACCTGAATACCAGGTGGGCCCATTCTTCCTCTATGGTTGAAGATTCTAGACTTGGAACTGAATGGGACTGGAGAGGCCACCAAGGTTAACCTTTTCATCTTGTAGAGGAAGATGCCTAAGGAGAATGGAGGCAACTTGGCCAGGGACTTATGACCACTAAGTATCTGAGACAGCCCTAACTCAAGGTTTATATGCATATTCTATCCACTGAGACACCTAGCTGCCTAAGAGCAAATGGGAGAGGCAAGAGTTGAACCCAAGTCTTTTGACTACAAATCTAAAGCTTTCCACTGCACTACCATTTTGGCTTATGTTCACTCACAGTATCAAGCAGTGAGGCTCTATAAAAAGTGGTTACACCCTAAGCTATTGGGGGAAAATGGGGTGACTCAAGTCTAAATGCACCAATAAATAAACAACCCAGAGACTCAAGCTACAGGCTCACAGCTATTTATAAGCTAGTGGTTTAATCTGATTCCCACATTCCCCATATGTAAATTAGGCGGAGACTGTGTCAAAACAGAGCCCCCGTGTTCCTAAAAAGAATTCTTTCTTTCCTGAATTCTTTACCTTTTGAAAATAAATCTCATTATAAATCAAGGAAATGTTCTATGCAGACCTTTTAACTTGTGATTGACTTTCTTTTGGATGGAAACGAAATCTGGTTTACCAGACTGCTGCTTCCAACTTGTTGCTAAGTAGATACAATCTATTTTGGGTGATGCAAGAAGCCATTTGATAGGACATGCCAAGTTCAGAAAGCTCTTTCTTGTCAAGACCAAGTAGGTTCAATAGAGGATTGACAAATACTCCTTTTGCTCCCCACTCACACCCCTCTTCCTCTCTGGTTGATCACTTATTGGCATCAGACGTTTGAGGCAGGAATGGTCACCTCGAAGGGCTCTTATCTGTATGACCCCATGGAACATCCTAAAGAAAAGAAAAATAATCTGGTGGGTGAGCCTGAGCTTTCCTTCTGGAAGCTCAACAATTTCACCCTTCGGTGATTTAGAAACAACCAAGCTTAACACTGAGCAAAAAAAGAATGAATGAAAGTGGGGAGCTACCAGATGGGCAACAACCAGGCTTGGAGTGGAAGGTGCTGGGGAAGCAGAAGTCCCAGAATTCCCATCTCCAAGTGAGGGTTCATTTAGTATCATTAGCCTTAGGTACAAACAAGTCCTAATGATAGGTCATCTGAACAATGTTCACTGTGACTAGCAGGCAGTAGGCCCAGGCTGACAGAAAGAGGGAACCTGCCAGTGAGACTGAATAAGGCCTAGCCTACCATTGCTGCTTTCATTGAGTCCAGCCAACAGACTCAGAGGAAGGAGTTTAATGTGGAGACAGGAAGTTGGTCAATAAGGATTTATTAAGTGTCTACTGTGGACTAAGTACCAGGAGCACCAAAAAAGGCAAAAAAAAAGTCCCTGTCTTTAAGGAGCTCAGGGTCTAACTCACAACATTTAAATAATGAGGTGTGTGTTGTGTGTACATACACAATATAATATACAGGCATATATATGTACATGTGTATACATGCATTTATACATATAGCTATATACATATATACACATACATACATGTGTATGTGTGTGCATATGGAGAGACTGACAGAAATATAGAGAGCAATACGGATATAGATATATAGCTATACAGTATCAATGGAAGGTCATCTCAAGAGAAGCTACACAGGTGGTGGAGGACCAGGAAAGGACTCCAGAAGAAATTTGGAGCTGAGACTATGGCAGTGGGAAGAGGAGGAGGGCAAGCATTCCGTGGAGGACACAGATAATTCCAAAGTTCCAAGTCAGGAGAGGGAGGGTATTGTTCGAGGAACAGCATGTGGGGCCAGTTTTGCTGGACCATAGAGGACTGAATATATGAAGTATATGAAGACTGGAAATGGAGGCTGGGGTCAGGTTGGGTAAGACTTTACATGACAAGCCTTCTATTTGATTCTAAAGACATTAGGGAACCACTGAAAGGTGCTGGGTGTGAAGGTAACATGTGGTTTGGGAAAATCCCACGAGAATAGGAGCATAAAATGGATTAGGGAAGGGAAGAAACTAGAAGCAGAACTACTAATAAGGAATATCGTGTAATAGTGCAAGTGGGAAGGGATGAGGGCCTGAACTGGATGGTGGTCATGGGAATAGTGAGAAGCATTTGATGAGGGATTGCCAAGGATTGCTGCCTAAGGGGCAGGGCAGGGGAATTGGATAAGCATTCACTAAACCCCTACTGTGTGCAAGGCATTGGACTTACAAGGATAAAAATGAAATAGCCTCTGTCCAGTAGAAATAACTATTCTTGCATAGAACATAGTATGCAAAGATATTATTTAAGGATAATGGGAACACAATCCCCACCCCCAAATTTTGCACTAAAGTTCTATTTCCTTGTTTATAATATGTTACATTCTTCTTATCCTCATACCGCTTCCATGGGCCTTATTTGTCTCTCATTATTGATCATTTACTGATGGTTGTTGCATGCCTTGTGGCTATAGAAGAACATCCACATTCTATGGGTATCATTAACGGGAAGGCTTTTGTTTCAAGAGGTATATATGTATGCGTACACATACATATATACACATATGCAAAAATAGTGCTTGGACTGTATATATTAAATATATGTACTTTTTGTTCAGTCACATTTCAGTCATATCCAACTCTTTGTGACTCCACTTGGGGTTTTCTTTGCAAAGACACTGGAGTGGTTTGCCATTTCTTTCTCTGGGTCATTGTACAGATGAGGAAACTGAGGCAAACAACGTTGTATGACTTGCCCAGGATCACACAGCTAGTAGGTGTCTGAGGTCGGATTTGAACTCAAGAAGATTAACCTTCCTGACTCTAGACCTGGTGCTCTATTCACCACACACACACACACACACACACACACACACACACACACACACGTCAACATTCATTCAATATGTGCTTCCTCTGTTCCAGACACAATGATACCAAAAGAGGACAAGCATATTCCCTGCTCCCAATGAACATACATTCCAATGTGGTACATATGTAAATATCTAGTTGCATACACCGCATTTAGTAGAATTCCTGCCATTTAGGTTAACCAATGCTGGAACATTTGTGCTTTTGCTAATGTAGATAGGTAGTATCTCCTCTGACAGACTGCAGCTCTACCTCCCATTATTAATATTCTTTGTGCATCATCATGACTGAAAATCAACCAAACAAAAAAGCACTATCATACCATAGCTGACCATATGTGGAGCTTCTCTGACCTTGGTGAAGCTGATCCTCAAACATACTTGTACTCATACCCAGGCCCTTTCACAATTGGCTACAGTTGCTAGGGCAAGAGTGCTCTTGGCTGTGTTGTCAGGAGATGGTAGTCACACTCTAACACTTTGGGGCATCAGAGGAAAACTTCAGTATGAGGTTAACCTTAGTGCCATACAAAATGTCAGCTGATGTTAGGACTGATTAAACAAAGATGGAGAGAGTCTTATGGACCATTCTTTGTGTTGGGTGTGATAGAAGCAGGAGACAACATCCCTGTCTGCCAGGGAGCTGGCCATCTAGTTGGGAGACAAGATGTGCTTGCTCAGGGCAGTGAAGGAATCCAACAGTATTGTGTCTAAATGAATATAATTCTGTACATATAATTCTACATGGAGTATGGACAACCAAAGAATAATAAAATCAAAGAATGATCAGATGGTCTTATAATATTAAAGGAAGGCAGAAAGGATTTAGAAAAGGAGACATGAGTGCGGCTTCTAAAAATGAGGGCAGACTTTAGGGAATAGGTGAAATTTTCATAGAACCGCAAAAAAGCAGTAACATTAGCTCACTTTTCTATGTCCTCCCTACAGGATCTCTCCTTCCCCATCCTCTCAGATAAGTCTTTGTTTAATACTTTGCTGAGAAAATGGAAGCCATTCTCAGTGATCTTCCTCTTTCCCTCTTTTCACCAGCTTGACTGACAATTTTCTCTTTGATTCTTGTCTCCAAAGATGAGGCAGTCCTTCTCTTCCCCCAGGCCAATCCCATACAGATGGGTTTCCTTCTCCTGATGTCCAGCAGACTGCACCCACTATCATCCATTTCAGCCAATCTTTATTCTCCCCCTAGGTTTTATTATCTTTTTGGTTTCCCACAAACACATCCATGTCTCCCACATCCTTAAAAAAGGTTACTAGGTAATGCCATTCCTATTAGCTATCTCTCTGAATCTCTCCTTTCTGTCTCAAGCTCTTTGACAATTCTGTCTGCACTTATTAACTTCTTTTTTAATTTCCTCTCACTCATCTAAACCATTTTCGCTCTAATTTCTGATTTAATAATTGAAAGGACATTCTTTCTTACAAAATTACCAATGATTCCTTAATGATCAAATCTTATGCCTTTTTCTCAATTCTCTTGCTTCTCAACCATCCAAGAATTTGACACTGCTGACCACTGTTTGTTCTTGGAGACTCTCTCCTCTCATAGGTTTTGAGATACTTCTCTCCTTTGATTCTGTGTTAATATGTCTGAGCATTCTTTCTAAGCCTCCTTTGCTAAATTTTCACAAATATTTAGTTGACTGAGTGGATTAAAACTGCAAGTGATGGTGGGAATTGAGTGAACCATACTTAATCCATCTTGTGACTCAGTTCTGGAGCTAGCTCAGTTATCTTTCTATTCAGTTATAGGTCTAGTTCAAATTCTGCCTTGTGAAAAAATCTTTCCTCAACTGAAGGAATTGGGAAAGGACTTTGTTGTATTGTATGAACCCAACTCTGTTTTGCTGGGAAGCTAACCCCCTTTACTTGCTGCTTAGAGACCCTTGACTAAGGACTTTGGTTATGCTGACCAGAAATCCAGTCAGATCTGAAGACTGATGCAAGCAGTTTTCTCACAATTACACATCCCAAGTAACCCGTGTCTTTTCTGAAAACTGGCTCCATATTGATTAAGCAGTTATTGTTTCCATGTTCTTTTTTATTATTAAATGCAGACATTGAGGAAACTGGAACATCTCCTTTTTAATTTCAAGGAATTGCCACAGTTCACTTTTCCCCTCCTAATTTGGAAAATCTCTAATCTTTCCTCCAATGAAAAAACAGATTACTTAACCTTGTATTCTGGATAATTGTTTCTTTTAATTAATTAGTCTTATTTGAGCAATTATTTTAATGCATGAAAATTTGTCTTCTACTGTATTCTGGGTCTAGCCAGAATAGTTGAGGAGGCCTGGTCTCAATTTACCAACTGGAATTCATTGCTTAACAAATTGATACACTTGGGAGCTCAAAGTTTTGTTTCCTCAGGCATCCATCTTTCATCCACCACATTATCATGACTTTAACTACAGGAATACCCCAGTGTTCTGTCTAGGGGCTTCTTTTCTTTCCCCTCTATACTATCTGGCTTGGTGGTCTCACCATCTTCCATGGGTTCAATTATCACCTATAAGTAAGCAGATTGGTAAGATAAGTAAGGTTGGCAAATGAAGTCCAGCTTACTGTAGTTGGAGCTGGATACACCTTTTTCTGGAGCGGGTGCAGTGAAGGGGAGTGCCATAAAGCTGGTGTAGGTTTTGCAATAAAAACTAATCTAATAAGCAAGCTGGTATGCCTGCCAAAAGGAGTGAATGACAGGCTCACGACAATGTAATTGTCACTTGCAGGAAATGCCATGCCACTATCATCAGTGCCTATGCTCCCACCATGACAAATCCTGATAAAGTCAAAGAAAAATTTTATGAAGACCTAGAGACCCTTATTTCCAATGTACCAAAAGAGGACAAGCTTATAATCTGGGTGACTTTAATGCTAGAGTAGGCTCAGACTACCAGACTTGACAGAGAGTACTAGAGAGGAATGGAGTTTGAAACAGCAGCAGCAATGTTGATTTACTGCTGAAGACTTGTGCATCGTGTGACCTTCTCATCACCAACACTGTCTTCCATTTACCTAAGTGCAATAAAACTTCATAGATTCACGCAAACATTGGCATCTAATAGACTATGTGATTGCAAGGAGAAGAGACAGGCAAGATGTGAGAGTGACAAAGGCAATGTGTGATGCATAGTGCTGGACTGATCGTAGACTTATCCTCTCCAAGTTAAATATTCACATTCATCAAAAGCACCGCCACCAAGGCAAAATGACTACCAGAAGAATTAATGTCAACAAATTAGAGCTCTTCTCTGAGCATGAACAGTTTGTTGATGACTTGGAGAAAAAGTTGAGCCAACACACAGTTGGCAACAGTGGAACAGAAAAGGACTGGAAAGCTCTCAGAGATTTGATGTAAAGCATTGTATTTGAGCATCTGGGTCAGAACACTTGCAAACACCAAGACTAGTTTGATGAAAATGATGAGGAAATTCAGAAACTGCTAAATGAAAAACAAGAACTCCATAGGATTTACCAGTGGGATAGTTCATCCACCTCTAAGTAGGCAGTATTTAATTCCATCAAAAGCAAAGTACAAGCAAAGCTTAGAGAGATGCAGGATTCCTGGTTCAGTAAAAAGGCAGATGAAATTCAGTTTTATGCCAATAGTAACAGTCCAAAGTGCTTTTATGATTCCCTGAAAGCTATTTATGGAGCAAAACCCTATGGTGCATCACAATTATTCAGTGCTGATGGAGTCACATTGATTACTGATAAAGATATCCTAGAAATATGGGCTGAACACTTCCATAGTGTTCTCAACAGACCATCATTAATCAATGCTGAAGCCATTGACCATTTACCTCAGGTTGAGATCAATCCCTCCTTAGCTGAACTTCCAACTGAAGAACAGGTTCTGGGGGCCATCAGGATCTTTTCATGGGGCAAAGCACCTGGTGCTGATTCTATTCCAGCTGAGATTTACAAGGTAGGGGGATCATTGCTCATGCAAAAGCTGACTGAAATTTTCCAGGTAATATGGAAAGAAGAGGTTATCCTTCAGAAGTTCAAAGATGCCTCCATTGTCCATCTCTGTAAGAGTAAAGGGAATAGATTGTCCTGTGACAATCACAGGGGAATCTCTCTCTAAGTCACTGCTGCCAAAGTTCTTACTAGAGTCCTCCTTAATAGGCTGATCCTTCACCTGGAAGATAGTAACACACCTAAGAGTCAATGTGGGTTCAGAAAGAGCCAAGGAACAGTCGCTATAGTGTTTACTGCCTGACAACTCCAGAAGAAATGCCAGGAGCAGAACAGAGGTCTGTACACAACTTTTGTAGATCTGACCAAGGCCTTTGACACTGTTAGTCTTGAGGGCTTATGGAAAATTATGTCAAAATTTGGTTGCCAGGAGAAGTTCATCAATATGGTACATCAATTTTATGATGGCATATTTACCCTGGTTCTGGATAATGGACAATGCTCTTATGCCTTCCCAGTCACCGATGGAGTGAAACAGGACTGTGTGCTTGCTCCCATGCTTTTTATCATGATGTTTTCAGCCATGTTGACAAATACTTTCAATGAGGATGAACATAACATCAAGGTCAACTACCGTACTGATGTCAAGTTCTTTGATTTGAAAAGGTTACAAGATAAGACCAAAGTGGAGGGAGTGCATGATTTCCTGTTTGCAGATGATTGTGCACTCAATGCATCCACTGAAGCTGAGATGCAACAAAGTATGGATCAGTTCTCTGCTGCTTGTGCTATTTTTGGCCTAATAATTAACACCAAGAAAACACATATACTCCATCAACCACCACCACACCATCCATACGTAGAACTATTGGGTACAACAAATGGAGAAATTTTGAATGCTGTGGTTAAGTTCACTTACCTTGGTAGTGTACTTTCCAGGGATATACACATTGACAATGAGGTTGATGCACACATTGCCAGAGCTAGATCAGTGTTTGGGAGGCTCCAAAGAAAAGTTTGGGAAAGAGGAGGTATTAGACTGACCACCAAACTGAAGGTCTTCAGAGCTGTTGTGCTGACCTCATTGTTATATGCTTGTGAAACATGAACAGTCTACCAGTGCCATGCCAGGAAACTGAATCATTTTCATTTGAACTGTCTTAGGAAAATTCTGAGCATCACCTGGCAAGATAAGGTACCAAATACTGAAGTTCTTGCTTAAGTTGAGCTACCAAGTGCTTAAACTATGCTTCAGAAAGCACAACTCTAATTGTTCGAATGCAAAATGTACACTTGCCAAAAACACTATTTTATGGAGAACTCACATGGGGCAGGTAATCACATGGTAGCCAGAACAAATGATAAAAGGATACTCTCAAGGTCTCTCTCAAGAACTTGGATTTGACTGTGCAACATGGGAGACACTGGCACAGGACCACTCGTCATGGTGTGTCCACATCAGAAAGGGTGCTGTGCTCTTTGAGCAAAGCAGAATTGAGACAGCACAAAGTAAATGCAGGATGTGAAAATTTGGGATATCCACCCCAAATATTCACACAGACTATCTGTGCCCAATGTGTGGTAGAGTATTCCGAGCTCATATTGGTCTGATCAGGCACAGTCGGACACACTGAAGCTTCACTTTATCATGGTGATGTCATTTTGGTCCTCTTTGAAGACAAAGGACAACAACCAAGCAGATGTCACTGAAATCTTAACACTCAGTTTTAGTCAGTCTGTTTAGCTCCAGCCTCACATCACCAATTGCCTTGTACAATTTCAAACTAGATATCCACAAACATTTAGATTTTAAAATGCTCAGAACAGAGACTGTCTTGGTTCCTCACAAATACTCTTTCAATCTTGAGGAACAACCATCTTTGCAGCCTCACAGGTTCTGGACCTCAGTTCTTCATTCAGTTCTTCAGTTTGACTCATTTGACACATAAGAGGGCACTAGTCAGTGAGCCCAGCCCTTTCAAAGCTGTACAGAAAACTAGGCTACTTCAATCTCTAGACAGATTTGGAGCTTTGGCAGACATTGTGTAATCATGAATGGTTGAATGCACCTTCTCAGAAGAGTTGGTCTTATTAGTCAGTCCTCTTGCTTCCTGTTTCGTAAATAAAAATCAGTTGTCAGACCTTGTGGCTTCTATCTCCCTCTTTTTTGCCTCTGTCCCTTTCTCATTACTCACACAGACCCTCATTACCTCATTCCCACATTATTGGAACATTCTGCCATTGGGTCCCTCTTCCTCAAATTTTTCTTTCCTCTACTCTATCTTTTAAGACTTAGCAGTGCTTTCTTAAAGTACAGGTCTGACTATGTTAGAAGTCCACCCTCAGTAAACCACAGTGTTTCCTTACTCATTATTTGACATGTAAATATCTTTTCAACTTGGTCCCATGCTACTTTTTCAGCCATAATCCTCTCTGATTCCATAAATTTGTTCCCTTGGTGAACCACACTGCCTTCTCACTGTTATTTATCCAGGACCCTTTAGTTTCTGCCTCTATGACTTTTGATGGTTAGTCACCATGCCTGGGGGCAATTCCCTTTTCACTTCCCCTTATTGGATTCATTGATTTCCTTCAAGACTCAGCTGGAGTTTCTTTCTGCAAGAGGTTCTTCTAGGTTCCCCCAGTTGTCAGTGGCTTCTCTGCTCAGAGTGACCTCATGTCTGTTTGGTTTGTGTTCCATATACATCTATATGCATTCATGCTGTCTCTCTTGTTAGGATGTAAGGTCTTTGAGAGCAGAGCCCCTTTTGCCTTTTTCCTGGCACTCTCAGTGCCCAGCAGATTGTCTGGTATTCATCATATTTTCATTAAATGCCTGCTTACTGATTAAAACTCAACCCCAAGGCCTCTTCATACTTTTCCACCTGGGGGATGTTGTTGCCAGACAAGAGAACCCACAGGGACTCTAAGAAAGAGGCTCAACCTAGAACAAGCAAAATGCACTGTACAAGGACATGGCTTTCTCTAGGGACATGTTGACATGCAGGACTTTGGGACCTTAGGACTTCATACTCATCTGTGGTCCTTTGGAACTTCATTGGAACCCACCTCCACTCTCTGCCTCTCTTAGGTCAATACTGCATTAGGGTCAGGAGAAGTTAAGTCCAAATTTCCCCCTCACCACTGGTTTGCAGTGTAACTATGGGCAAGTCATGAGCTTTCTGGGCTTCTATTTTCTAGGTTATGAAATGGCAACAATTAAAAGCAATAAGGCTACATCACAGGTTGTTGCAAGGACCTAACAAGATAAATGGACGTCAAGTGGTTTCCAAACCAGAAAGATCCATAAAAATGCCAGATACCACAACATGACGCCTAGAGCTTTGTCAGGGATTGTTGGCTCCCACTAACCTTCCTCTTTGGGACAAGCTGGGTTATATTAATTCTCATTCTATCCTGTTGATCCCTGCAGAGTGGACCACTGGAACAATGAGAAGGAAAGGGTGGTGGCAATCACTGATAACACCTTGCTGATCTGCAAATATGACTTCATCATGCTCAGCTGTGTCCAGCTTCAACGCATTCCCCTGAGCAGCATCTGTCACATCTGTCTTGGCAAATTTGCCTTCCCTGGAACATCCTTGGATAAGTGAGTACTCTGTTCTGCTCCATGATGGTTGGGGATGGATGAGAGAAATGGCCAAATCTTTTATGGGAATCTAGAGAGAAACAAAATGGAAGCAGGTCAAGCTAGTGAAAAGATGAGATCAAGAATCAGAAAACCTTGAAACTAGAACTTTTCTTCTCATGAAATTATCCCACTTTGCTTAGTCATGGTTATGTGCTGATTGCTTCTGCTTCTTGTCTTCTAAAGTAGATGTCCTCCCTCCATTACTGTATTGTGTGGACATGAAAGGGAGGACCATATCTTTTATCTCTCTCACCTTTGACTCAGCCTGGATGTTGGAGAGGCTTGAGTTGTTTTTGATTGTGATAAAGGCTGCATGATCCCTTTTGAGTGATTTCCTGAGCTACTAAGTGAGGGACTGGACTAGTTCTCCCTAGTGTCCCTCCCAGAACTGACACTCTGGGTTCTAGGTTCAAAATGATTCAGCATTTTACATTCCACAGGAGAAATTTGCTATTGACTCTGCCTTTCTCAAATCTCTATTCTGAGGTCCCCTGTGACTCTGACATTCTTTATTCTGTGATAAAAAATCTCATCCGGCTTTGCCATTTTCTGTTCTATGTCCTAAGATAATTTTTTATTCTGACATTATGTGTGTATGTGTGTTCATGTGTATTGTGTGAGAGTGTGTATGTGTGAGTATGTGTGTGTGTGTGCTTGCATGTGTGTTTTCTAAGGAACTTCCTAAGTTCTAATACTTTCATCTCTATGTCTAAGTTCTTTTCTGTGCCAGCATTCTCATGTTCATGATCTATATCTTACGCCCATGCTCTATGTTCTAAGATGCCTTCTACTCAACATTTAATGCCCTAATATTCTTTTCTCTCCTGGCATTCTACGTTCTAAGGTCACTTTGAGGTCAGATATTCTCCACAGATTTTCACCAGAGTCTGTGAACTTGTTCTCTGCTTTATACATAAACAAATATCTCCATGTATGTATGTATATTTATATGCAAATGTATACATAGATGTCCACATTTCAGTTTAACTTATTTCCATGCTATTCCTCCAAATTCCACTTTGTGCACCAAAAAGCCCTCACCATTTTTGTGAGCATTAGCCCATCGCCTTCACCATCCAGCCAACAAGGTCCATATCTATGCCCCGCCACAACAGGTTAATAACTCTTGTTCTGGAATGCTTCCATGTAATGACCTCATGGCCCCAAAGGTGCAGTATTTCTTTTCTGCTCTTCTGTTTTCCCTTCATAGTATTGGAAAAGAGGATTAGCTTTGAGAAGGAAAAAGAGATTGCTACAGTCTCTGTGAGAATCGATATCTTGCTCTGTCTTCATTCTACTTTTCCTCCGTCCTCCAAAGCATTTTTATTCAGAAGGCATTACTGAAGAAAGCAGGGCCACATCTGGGGCTTTGTCGCCTGGAGTCTGATTGTGAGTCAGGGGCCTGAGACCTTTTGTATTCTTTATTAAAGAAGGCACCATCATTTCTAGGCACAGCCTAGATGAGAACATTGAAACATAGGCATACTCTTATGTTTAGTTTAGCCATCTTTCACTTCACATCCCCTATATCCCTGATGAAATCATGAGTCAATTAGAGTTGTTACTGTTTTCTATCCTTGCCTTGATTCAGCCTCTTCAGTTAAACATTTGGTGAATCAAGGATGGTCAAAGATGAAAAAAGACAGAAGGAAAAGGAGAAAGTACCACTCCTTGGTAGTCTGCAAAATTCAAGATCAGCCCTGGAGCAATCAAGAACAAACTATTAGGGCAGGGGTCATTACAGAACCCCCAGAGAGAAGTCCTATTATAGCTGAAGCAAATATTCCCATTAGGGCTGGATGCCATCTTATTTCAGTTAAATGTTCCACTCACCAATATGGTTACAGATTGGGAGTAGACATGATTTCAGTGCTTTGGAAGTAACTTCGAGGTGAGGAAACTCTCTCTGCCAATGCAGGTTTATGTCTTCTCTGTAACATGATTTTAGAGAGTCCCAGGCTCACACAACCAGTGGGGATAGGAGGCGGCAGTCAGGCACTGGTCAATACTGTTAAAAGTAATTTGTTGTTTTCTGATTGTTTCAGTCCTGTCCAACTTTTCAGGACCCCATTTTGTGTGTGGTGCTGCTTTTGTTAAAGATACTGAAGTGATTCACCACCTCCTTCTCCAGCTTATTTTACAGATGAGAAAATTGAGGCAAATTGTCTTAAGTGACTTGCCCAGGGTCACATAGTAAGTTTCTAAAGACAGATTGTAACTCAGGAAAATGATTCCAGGCCCAGAGCTCTCTATATGTATAGGTATTATAGGGCAGCTATAATTAATGTTGGAATTAATGTCCTTTGTACATAAAAGTGGTTCCACCTTCACTACAGTATGCACTGCCATTTTTCTCCTTACATATGGTGACAGGCACAGATCCATCCACATTTCCTTTCTTGGCTTGCTTATATCACATGTCATGACTACTGTAAATGAAATGACAAGAGTGTTGAGGATGAAACTGGTGACCAGGAGATAGAATGAAGCAAACCATCCCAAAAAGAAACTTTAAAGTCAGTCTATGAAGTTTAATTTGAAATGTCTTAGGTATGTAGTTCAAAAAAAGAACACAGAAACTTAGATCCCCTACAATTAAATAAATTTCAATTAGTACGTATTGTATGTCAACTTTTTTGAGTGCATAGTTTCTCTGCCATTTTCCCAACTCCCTGCCACCAATCAAATCCAGTTTTCTTGAGAGCAGGGACTGATTCATTTTTGTCTTTGTAATGACCAATGCCAAAAAGCACAGTGTCTCTTAAGCAGCTGACAGATACTGAATAACAGCTTTCTGAATAGACAGAATCTGGCTCTGCTTGAAGAGTTTCACCTTTAAATTTTAGTAGAGTCTCTATCCTCTTCCATCAACTTACTAACTTTCATGATGTATATGGTAAGGCCCTGGACATTAAGGAATGGAAGAGTTGGTTTTGAAGAAAAGTATAGTATAGTAACTAAGAAAGCTGCCTCTAGAAGGAGAGGATCTGAGTTCAAATCCTGCCTTCTATCACTTGCTAACTTAGGCACAACGCTTAACCTTTCATCCTTAGTTTACTCATCTGTAAAATGAAAATGCTTAACTAAGTGATCTCTGAGATTCCTTCCAGTTACAGAGTTAAAACACTCTGATTTCCTGAACCACAGACTTAGTTTCAAAGCTGTACTTCAGTGTTTGTCAGAGACTGATATTTAAGGGAAGGCAAGAGGGAAACTTGCCAGCAGAATGCCTTGACCTCCTTTCTCCACTTTTTCTAAAGCTCTGGAAAAAAAATAGAAGACTCAGGGGAAACCCTTCTTCAACTTTTGGTTTTGTTTGCATGTGTTGGTTGGAGGAGTGTACATGCATGTGCAGTTGTGTGTACACGTGTGTGTATGTGTGTGTTTGTGTGTGTGTGTGTGTGTGTGTGTGTGTGTGTGTGTGTGTACTCACAGTGCCTTCCTGTGGAGGCAGCTGCTGCTCCTCTTAGGAACTGCTGTCTCTGACTGATCAGAATTTGGCCAGCGACAAGCTCCAGCACATCGTACGTACCTGGTGCTTATGAAACAGAGATGTTTTGTTTTAATCATCCCTTGCTTTTGGCTTAAAGGAAATGGGGTGTGGTGCGTGTGTGGAGAGGGTAGAAGTAAGGAAAGACTATGCCTCATTTACTTAGTGTGATGTTGGCAGATCCTCTTTAGATAAGAGTCTTCTGCAAGAGAAGGAACAAGGAAGTAGTGCCTGGACACTTTGATCCTGCTAGGTCCCTCCCTCCCTCAAGGCTGGGAGAACTGATCTTTAGAGTTCTAGTTTCTGTGGATGCAAATAGGATGGGAGCCTTTTCTCTTCTGCTTAACATAATTGGACACATTCCCAGTCTTTAATTAAAAATCATTTCTTAGCATGCACTTGCGTCTCTCACCCAATCCCTTTAGAGAATTTTGAAAGAAGGCACTCCTTCCATACTAGCCTGAGGAGGCAGACCTTGGGATCTGTTTAAAGGAAAAAGTGAAAGATTTTTTGCATCCTCTCCTGACATCTGAGTTTTTTCTAGCAGAATAGCATGGTTATTCACTTAAGGCTTAAGACACCAGGATATGAGTCAGATTGGACCCTCCCAAGGTGTGGCTTTTCCATCATGAATTAACAAAATAGATGGGCCACAGAACTCATTCCAGTGGATGTTCATGTTTCATTATTTGTGTTTACTAATGAATAAAGCTTTTAGTATACATCCATGAAGTTTGCATAGTTACTTCAACTACAATTCAGGAGTAGCTATAGATGGAAATGATAATATCAGAGGAATGCCACAGACTTGGGATACCTGGATTTCAGTAAGATGTGTGACACTGTAATGTCCATGTTATACTCATAGACAAGGTGGAGAGATGTGGGCTGTTTGCTAGTTCAGTTAGAAAGGTTCAGAACTGGATGGATGACCCCAAAACACCCCCAACCAAAGACATTAATTGATTACAATAAACCTGGAAATAGGACTCTTTTGGAACATTACATGACCCTGAGCTTGAACCTACGTTGCTCTGATATTTTAGCAATGATTTGGATGAAGGCATTGATGCTGTGTAAAGGTCTTTGAAAATAGCAATTATTGAATTCTTGGTATTTGAATCCCCAGTTCCTGGTACGTTGTATGGGTTCCTTAAATGGCTCATTGATTGATTGATGACACATAGAGAAAAGGGACAGCTAGAACACTAGATGATAGAGTTATGATCCAAAAATATCACAATATTCTAGTCCAATTGACTGAATACTCTGGGATAAAATGCATTTGCATTAAAAACATAAGTATCACAGGTATAGTAAGATGAATGAAATCATATTAGACTGTAATTCACATTAAGAGGCTATAGAAATTATAGGCATCAGGACTTGTCAATATTACCCTATGGCAGTTGAAAAAACTTTCATAACCTAGGTTTCCTCTGTAGAATCATAGTGTCTGGAGGCTCCATTGGTCTCTTTCCTCAGAGCTTCTCATGGGGTAGGGTGATCCTGAGTTCTTGAAGGCACACACAGTGGAACACAATCTTTGACAGGTCTCCCAAGAGAAACTGTGTTGAAGTGTATAATTATGAGACACAGAGTAAGGATGTCTGAATCCAAATCATGACTAACTTTTATTATCAGGTTGATTTTGAGCGCATCCCTTCATCTCTCTGATATCAAATTCCTCCATTATAAAGGATGAGGATATTGAGTGGTAGCTAAAGAGTCAGCCTGGTAAAATGAATAGAGAGATGATCTTGGGATCAGGAAGGAATGAGTTCAAGTAACCTCTGACCTCCACAGACTCTCTAAGACTAATTACAGAGGGATGGTGATCTGTACTGGTGAATATTCACCTCACACCAGGAGTTCCCTCCACTGAAAGAAGTCCTGATCAAAGAAAGGGAGGAGAGGAGACCTAACAGAGCTAATACTTGCTATTTCATGGAGTAGTGGTGAGGAAAGCACTAGGGATTTTCTGAAGCAGTAAAGGTATGTAAGTATAGACCTAAAGGGAAGCCCAATGAGGAGCTCTGCACATCCCCATGTGCTGACAATCAGCAAAACCAAATTTAGAGAGGACATCACCAGGTTGGCTGCAAGACGATGGATTTCTGGGAAAACACACCTCTTAAAGACCATTCTAGAAGCTGTGGTGGGCTTCACCCACCCACACTCTAGTGAATGAATGGAGTGCCCTCACTGAAGGAAATGAAGATCTTTGTATGAAAGCAAGTATCAGGAAAACAGGAATGATTGTTTTTCCACTGTTCTCTGTCCTCTTCAGGTCACACCTACAGTGTTGTGCTTCCTTCTAGCAGTACACTATAGGATGGAGACTGACGATCTAGGGTATGCCCAAAGGAGGGGGATGAGAACAGGACAGGACTCAAAACCATGTTGGACATGGATCTCTTGAAGGAATAGGGGTTCTTTAGGCTGGAGAAGAGAAGGCTCAGGGAGGAGTGTGGCAGATATTGTCAGGTATCACAAGGGTTCCCTGTGTTTTTCTTGATTTTCCCCTTCTTTCTTTTCTCCCCCCTTTCCTTATCACTTGGTACAATGTCTTGTATATAGGAGACATTTAACATGTATTGCTTCTTTGGGATTTGAAAGGTAGCTCCTTAAGTACAGGCATGGGTTTTCATTTTGTCTTGGTATGCCCAGTGCCTAGCACAGAATCTTGGACATTTTAGAAACTTAATTATTGATTTCATGACTTAGTTAATTCTTAGACTGAATCAGCTAGATGGGCTCTTTCTGGTATTTGCTGAGCACATGTGGAACCATCACCTTAGTAATGTTTAATCAATGGAATCAAATGAGCCCACTGAACAAACTTGGGGCTGAAGAGTAAGTGTCCTTAACTTCAGTTCTATGGATCACCAAGGTTCCAATGGATACAGTTCAGTGAGTCTGTGAACTTGTACAGGAAAAATTATACAACTGTTTTCACTAAATTCTCTCTGAAATGTAGCATTTTATTTAATTATTAAAAAAACACACTTCTGAGAGAGAGTCCATAGACTTCCCTGCTGTGACAAAAAGGTCCATCACACACACACACATACACACACACACGTGCATACACATACACACACATGCACACACACATGCACACACTCAGGTTAACAACTTCTGTGTTAGAGGAAAGCAAATCTGACTTTGTCACATTTAGATTTAACCTTTCCCACTTGAGGTTTATTCAGTTCATCCTCCTGAAATATCTGATTATAGGACCATAATATTATAACATTTTCTTAGAATTATTCCACTTAGGGTTAAAATTAAATATTTTGCCCATTCTGTTCCTTCCATGAAAGGGAGTCAAGAAATTGTGACCTGAAAGAAACTGTGGATGTCATAAGGAGACATCCAGAAAAGTCATGCAGATATGTTGGAATCATATTCAAGATGATGCTCAGAGATGCCTGTCCTTGCCTGTACAGGTTTTGTCTAAGGCAAAAGAAAAGGATGATGGTCTAGTAAACTTGTCTTCCCCTAACTTTACTCTTGTTCATGTGACTTCCTAAAGCTCTGGTTTTCTTAATTAACTTAGTTCAGGATAATAATATAATATAATATAATGTAATATGACATAATATAATGTGATATGATAAATATGACATAATATATGACAAATTTTATATAATATAACATACTATTGTAATGTTATATTATGATATGATATATACACATGTGTATGTGTGTATGTATGTATGTATGATGTGTATGTATATACATACATATACACACAATACAGCAAATCTATCCTTGTGCTCAGAAAGCTCTTCTTGAGGAGGTATTAGGTACTGTATATTTTATTATCATCAGCATCAACATGATCATCATTAGAACATAAGCTTTTTGGAGGCAGGGATTGTTTCAGTTCCATCTTTGAAATACTAGCACTCAGCACAATGCCTGACCCTTAGGAAGCATGTCCTAAACATTCTTCTGTTGATTCATTCATCATTATCATCACACCACACCATTTACATTTCTTTCCTCCCTGGGGCTTTCTGAGAGCTTATTTGAGGGCCCTAGGCAGCTGTAGGATGAAATAGGACTCTGTCTTCTTCGCTTGCCTCTCCCAGATCAGATCACTGGTAAAACTAGGCACCTCAGTGCCCTCAATGCCCTCCACTGGCACCATCCTGGCTCAGAGGGAGGAGCTTTCAAAGATCTACTGCTCCAGGTTATTCAGGTTCTCATCAGGGCTCATTCCACTGTGCTCTCAGACATCTGTCAGCATGCTATGATCCTCAGGAGGGCTGATGTTCTGTGGAAACTCTTGTAAAAGATTTCCCTCCTGCCACAACCCCATCTCCTGTCTAGACAATCTAATGAGAAGGGCCCAGAGCGCACAGCTGAACCTGTTGTGGGCAATCCCCAAGTGTTGCCTAACTGGGGGTGAGGGAAGGAGAAGTTGAGAGGAGGGATTAGAAAAGGCTCCTACTGGATCCTTACCAGGTGCCTGGCTAGGAAGCTGCCCTCTGCTGGATGGGTCCCACCATTTTGATTAACAGTAGCTGTCCAACAGACCTTGGCATTGGGCTGTGCTCCCAACCTAAGGAAGATTTTAGGGACAATTCTGTATTACCCATCATCACAATCTCCCATTTTGGTGTTTCAGTTGAAGGAGGATTTAACTCCCTTCCAGGCATGTTTTGCAAACTCTAGATCTTGGGATTCACTCAAGTATATCAGGCAGTCTGCCAAAAAAAAAAAAAAAAAAAAAGAGTTGCAACTGGAGTTTTTTTCCCCCCCAAAGGATATTTTCCACACCAAAGGTGCAGATCCCTACACTTTGTGGAGGTGTTTACTCTTTAAAAAATATGGCTAACATTAACCCAGTGCTTTAAAGTTTGCAAAAGTCCTTACAAATTTCATCTCGTTCTATCTTCACAAGAGAGCTGGAAGGTAAATGCTAGGATTAATCTCATTTTGCAGATGAGAAAACTGAGACACTAGATAGAAATTAAGTAACTTGTTTTTATTTTATTAATTATTATGTATTTTATTGATTATATAAGATATAAATATTAATTATTACTATTAATTAAGGGTCATACAGCCAATCTCTAAGGCAGAATTTGAACTCAAGTCTTCCTGATTGTATGTCCCAAGTTTGGTGTGGTCTATTTCAGAGACTCATCAGAGGGAACATTTTGAAGTGGAAGAGATTGTATGAGTATTTTATCCAGCTTCCCAATTCAGATCAATCAAATGTCACTACAAGGAAAATTATCCAGGAAGATACCAGCTGTTACCTATATTAAAAACAAAGCAAAACAAAAAAATCTAGATATATAGTTTATATTTGTCAGTCACTTAAGAAGCATTTCTTAAGTCTTTAATATGTTCCAGGTACTATAACAGGGACCAAAGAAGCAAAATACATCCAAATAATAAGCAAACAAAAATGTAACCCTTCTCTCAAGGAGATCCCATTCTAATGGGGGAGAGAAGATGTAACTAAAAGACACAGAATTCCTCCTTCACTGAGGAGAAAGTCCTCCTGGAGCAGATGGACTTTGAGCTAAGCCTTGAAGGAAGCAAGGAAACCCGAGAAATGTTGGGGCAGAGCGTTTGAAGTAGGAACAATGGTCAGAGAAAAGTACAAAGATGGGAGATGGACCACAATGTCGATTATATCCCTGGGAGTGGGTGAGGAATATCTCTGATTGAGAGCCTAATCAGACAAAGTGAAGATGATCTTTCAGTACTGCTTCTTAGATCAGATTATCACAGTGTTGGAGTATAAAGAGTAAGGATTGCAAGATTTGGCATCTGAAGACCTGGATACAAATCCCACCTTTACCCCATTTGCAGAAAATCCAAGTTAATACATATATGACCTTGAACAAGTAACTTAAGTACTCAGGACAGCCTTCTCAATCTCTTGGCAACCTTTGACACTATCAATTTCTTTTCTGTGACACTCTTCTCTACAGTTTTTTATGATACTGTACTTTCCTAGTAATATGTCACATGACTCCTTCTCTGTATCTTTATGCACCCAATAACCATGGGTATCCCAAAGGACTCTGTCCTGCACCTTTTTCTCTTCTCCCTCTAGAATATTTTATATGATCTCAGTTACAATCTCTAGGCAGAAGAATGCCCTTCAGTCCCAGTCTTGACTCAACATGTCAAAAACTGAAGTCATTATCTTTTCCTCAAAACCCTCCCCGCCTATAAACTTCCCTACTACTGACAAGGGTACCACCATCCTCCTATTCTCCCAGGCTCACAACCTAGGTGTCATTCTCTACTCCTTATTCTCACTCACCCCCATATATCCAATCAGTTGTCAAATCCTTTCAATTCTCCCTTTATATCACCTCTCCTATATACCCCCTTGTTTCTTCTGACACTCCCTTCTCCTGATGCCTCATCACCTTAGGACTGGGTGATTGCAATAGCTCCCTGCCTCAAGTGTCTCCTTAATGTAGTCCATCCTTCCCTCAACTCTCAGATGGATCTTCCTTAAAGAGACGTTCAATCCTGGTGTTGTCTTCTCCACTCAATAAACACAAATCCACCCTTCCACTGAATAGACTCCAGTGTGTCCCTATTCCCTCCAAGATTCAGTGTTTGCCTTTTCACAACCTTCATAGCCTTAGCCCTTTCCTGCTTTTCCACTCTTCCCCTGCCTTATGACCTTCCATGAACTCCGTGCTTCAGTGACACTGGTCTCTTTGTTCTTCCTCCCGCAAGACATTCCATCTCTCTAGTCTGGTGTCCCCTTGCCTGGAGCTGTCTCTCTTCTCATCTCTGCCTCTTGGATTCCCAAACTTCCTTTAAATCCCAATTTGATCTGCACCTTCTTCAAGAAGCTATGCCTACCACCCTTAATGGTAGCACCTTCTCCCTGCTCATTACCCCCAACTGAACCCATCCCCAGAGTCTGAGGGATCATGTTTTTTTCTTGTTGTAAACTGTGAATTCCTTGAGAATATGGACTGTTTTTGTTTTTGTTCTGGGTGGGGAGGAGGTCTTTCATTGTATTCCAAATACTTAACACAATGCCTAGCTCATAGTAGATATTTAATAACTGTTTTTTGACTGACTGACTGACTTTGAGCCCAAGCTTCCTCAAGGCCTGATTGAATGTGGTCTGTATGAGCCCAGAGCTTGATGCTGTCTGTGTGAAAGGGAAGGGGTTATAGCATGGTGGTGATGCTTCTGTTCTTACTGTCTCACTCTGGCCCAGAAGTTTTATATCTAGAACCCTAGATTAGAAAATGTACCTTCCCCCATACACATACCTTGATACTACTTCTGCATCCTTGTGGGAAATAAATGCCACTGTTCATTTATCTCCAAGTCTAATGAGATAATAAGTAAGGAGAAAATTTCCTGGGAAAGCAAAAAAAGCACAGCAAAACAAAACAAAACAAAAAAACCCCACACAAAACTATGAACTCCAAGGAAAAAGAGGTACAATAAATCCCAGGTTTTACTGGTGATGATGAAGGAAGATTTGGGACATGATTGCCAGGAACCACCTTGGTCTTCTCTCTAGTCATTTCTATGAGCTTGCAGAGGGTTTAGGACATATTTGGGAAGGGAAGACAAAGGAAATACCAAGAGGGAGAGGAAATCTCTTTACTTCCTTCCCAGAGATACATCATCTAACCTTCTCCCATGTGAGTCATTGCTTGTGATGATGGCCCCATCTGCAAAAAGTACTACGACACAAGAGGGCAAGAAAGCCAGCTTCCCTCATCTTTCTTGAACTTACCTTCTTGTGTTTTTTTATTAATCAATTTATTTCCTTTCAGTTTTCTACAATCACTTTTGTAAGTCTTAGATTTCCATCCACTCCTTGACTCCTCTGTCCCCAAGATGACATGCAATCTTATATGGTTCTACACATACATTCTAAGTAAATGCATTTTCATCTTAATCATGTCGCAAGGGAAAATTCAAATGAATGGGAGAAACCATGAGAAAAACCAAACCAAACTGAAACAAAACACAAAAGACAATACTCTGCTCCACTCTGCAGTCTAATTCCTTAGTTCTTTCTCTGGATGTGAATGGCTTTTTGCCTCAAGAATCCATAGAGAATTTTTTAAGTTCTTGCATTGCTGTGAAAGGCTAATTCTACCAGAAAAAATTGTGGGTTTTTTTTTAGCAATCTAACCATATCTTTATTTATTATTTTTTGCTTTCTAAAAAATTTATTTATTTAACTTCTAACATTCATTTTCACAAAATTTTGGGTTCCAAATTTTCTCCCCATTTATCCCCTCCCCCACCCCAAAACACGGAGCATTCTAATTGCCCCATCACCAATCTGCCGTCTCTTCCGTCATCCCTCCCTTCCCTTGTCCCTATCTTCTCTTTTGTCCTGTAGGGCCAGATAACTTTCTATACCCCATTACCTATACCCCATTTCTTATTTCCTAGTAGCAAGAACAGTATTCAACAGTTGTTCCTAAAACTTTGAGTTCCAACTTCTCTTCATCCCTCCCTCCCCACCCACTCCCTTTGGGAAGGCAAGTAATTCAATTTAGGCCATATCTGTGTACCTTTGCAAATGACTTCCATAATAGTCGTGTTGTGTAAGACTACCTATATTTCCTTCCATCCTATCCTGCCCCCCATTGCTTCTATTCTCTCTTTTGATCCTGTGCCTCCCCAAGAGTGTTGACTTCACATTGCTCCCTCCTCCCATTGCCCTCCCTTCCATCATCCCCCCACCCTGCTTATCCTCTTCTCCCCCACTTTCCTGTATTGTAAGATAGGTTTTCATACCAAAATGAGTGTGCATCTTATTCCTTCCTTTAGGGGAATGTGATGAGAGTAAACTTTATGTTTTTCTCTCACCTCTTCTCTTTTTCCCTCCACTAAAAAGTCTTTTGCTTGCCTCTTTTATGAGAGATAATTTGCCCCATTCCATTTCTTCCTTTCTCCTCCCAATATATTTCTCTCTCACCGCTTAATTTCATTTTTTTAAGATATGATCCCATCCTATTCAATTCACTCTGTGCTCTTTGTCTCTGTCTGTGCATGTATGTGCGTGTATGTGTGTGTGTGTGTGTGTGTGTGTGTGTGTAATCCCACCCACTACCCAGATACTGAAAAGTTTCAAGAGTTACAAATATTGTCTTTCCATGTAGGAATGTAAACAGTTCAACTTTAGTAAGTCCTTTATGACTTCTCTTTGCTGTTCACCTTTTCATGCTTCTCTTCATTATTGTGTTTGAAAGTCAAATTTTCTTTTCAGCTCTGGTCTTTTCATCAAGAATTCTTGAAAGTCCTCTGTATCATTGAAAGACAATTTTTTCCCCCTGAAGTATTATAGTCAGTTTTTCTGGGTAGGTGATTCTTGGTTTTCGTCCTAGTTCCTTTGACTTCTGTAATATCCTATTCCACACCCTTTGATCCCTTAATGTAGAAGCTGCTAGATCTTGTGTTATCCTGATTGTATTTCCACAATACTTGAATTGTTTCTTTCTAGCTGCTTGCACTATTTTCTCCTTGACCTGGGAACTCTGGAATTTGGCCACAATGTTCTTAGGAGTTTCTCTTTTTGGATCTCTTTCAGGAGGTGATGGGTGGATTCCTTGAATACTTATTTTGCTGGTTCTAGAATCTCAGGGCAGTTTTCCTTGATAATTTCATGAAAGATGATGTTTAGGCTCTTTTTTTGATCATGACTTTCATGTAGTCCCATAATTTTTAAATTGTCTCTCCTGGATCTATTTTCCAGGTCAGTTGTTTTTCCAATGAGATATTTCACATTCTCTTCCATTTTTTCATTCTTTTGGTTTTGTTTTGTGATTTCTTGGTTTCTCATAAAGTCATTAGCCTCTATCTGTTCCATTCTAATTTTGAAAGAACTATTTTCTTCAGTGAGATTTTGAACCTCCTTTTCCATTTGGCTAATTCTGCTTTTGAAAACGTTCTTCTCTTCATTGGCTTTTTGAACCTCTTTTGCCAATTGAGTTAGTCTATTTTTCAAGGTGTTATTTTCTTCAGCATGTTTTTGGGTCTCCTTTAGCAAGGTGTTGACCTGCTGTTCATGCTTTTCTTGCATCTCTCTCATTTCTCTTCCCAGTTCTTCCTCCACCTCTCTAACTTGATTTTCAAAATCCTTTTTGAGCTCTTCCATGGCCTGAGCCCATTGAATATTTATTCTGGATGTTTGGGATATAGAAGCTTTGACTTCTGTGTCTTTCCCTGATGGTAAGCATTGTTATTCCTCATAGGAAAGGATGGGAGGAGATATCTGTTCACCAAGAAAGTAACCTTCTATGGTCTTATTTTTTTTCCCCTTTTCTGGGCATTTTCCCAGCCACTTACTTGACTTCTGAGTTTCCTTTCCACAAGCACCTTGCCTCCAGATCCACCCAGCCAGAGGTTGGGGTCTGAGATTCAAATGCTGCTTCCTAGCCTCAGGGCTTTGGGCGGAGGTGGGGCTGCTATTCAGTGTGAGATTAAATTCAGGTGCTCAGGTGGGGGCAGACCAGCCACACGGGACTCAGTTCCCTCAGGGGGTTTGTTTCGAGACCTTCAACAATGGATCCTGTTTCCTGCCTGCTTTGGGAGCCCCTGTCCACTGCTGCCTCTGCTGCTGCCTCCCAAGGGGGCCTGAGTTATGGAGACACCCTGCTCCCCTCTCGGAGAGCCAAAAAGACTCTCTCACTGACCTTTAGCACCCGTGGGTGGAGGGACCTGCTCAGCTGTTGGAGATTCTGTCCCTGAAGCCTGCTCGGATCTGCTCCTCTTGGTGCCTCGAGGCCAAGGCAGGGTTGGGCTCTGCTCCAGTCCCGGTGCATGACAGATCTTTGGTGTCGGTTTTTCAGGTCCCACTGGAACAGAAATCTCCTCCACTCATTGTTCTGTGTCTTCTCTACCAGAAAAATTCCTTGCACACTGTGGTTGTTGCTCTCTACAAAGTCCTCCTGGTTCTGCTCCTTTCATTCTGCTTCAGTTCATATAAGTCCTTCCAGGCCTCTCTGAAGTCTTCTTATTCATCATTTCTTATAGCAAAATAGGATTCGATTGCATTCCTATACCACAATTTGTTCAGCCATTCCCCAACTGATTAGAATCCACTTGATTTCCAGTTGTTAGCTAACACAAATAGAGCTTCTATAAGTATTTTTGTACATGTGGGACCCTTTCCCATTTTCATGATCTCTTGGGATACAGTCCTAAAAGAGATATTGTTGAGAAAAAGGGTATGCACATTTTTGTAAACCTTTGGGCATAGTTCCAAATTGCTCTCCAGAATGGCTGGATCAGTTTACAGCTTCACCAACAATAAATTAGTGTTCCAGCTCTTCCACATTTTATTCAACATTTATGCTCTTCCTGTTTTGTCATGTTACCCAATCTGATAGGTGTGATGCAGTACCTCAGAGTTATTTCAGTTTGCATCTCTCTAATCAATAGTGTTTTAGAAGATTTTTTTCATATGACTATAGAGAGCTTTAATTTGTTCCCCCGAAAACTGCCTGTTCATATCCTTTAATCATTTGTCAATTGGGGGATGACTTGTATTCTTGTACATTTGACTCAGTTCTTTATATATTTTAGAAGTGAAGCCTTTATCATAGACACTAGTTGCAAAAATTCTTTCCCAGTTTTCTGTTTTCCTTCTAAACTTGGTTGCATTGGGTTTGTTTGTGCAAAAACTTTTCAATTTAGTGTAATCAAAATTATTCATTTTGCAGTTCATAATATTCTCTATCTCTTGTTTGGTTAAAAATTTCTTCATTCTCCATAAATCTGACAAATACACTGTTTCTTGCTCCCCTAATTTGTTCATGGTATCAGTCTTTATACCTAGATAGTCCTTTATAACTAGAAAGTCCTTTTGGACTTTGTTCTGGTGTACAGTGTGAGGCATTGATTTATGCTCAATTTCCACCACATTGTTATCCAATTTTCCTAGCAGTTTTTGTCAAATAGTGAGTTCTTATCCCAGAAGCTGGGGTCCTTGGGTTTATCACACAGTAGTTTGTTATATTCTTTGACTACTGCGTCTTGAGTACCTAACCTATTCCACTGGTCTACCCCTCTAGTTCTTTCTTTTTTTGTGTGTACTTTATTTTATTTTATTATTTTTATTATTTTTTAATGTTTAACAATCACTGCCATACAATTGAGATTTTCTACCCCCCACACCTACCCCCTACTACCCCCCTCCCTCCCCACGACTGCATACAATTCTGTATAGGTTCTACATATACTTTCCTATTGAGAACATTTTCACTATAGTCATCCTATGTAGTCGAACTAAAATAAATGGAAGAAATCATATAACAAATCAAAACATGATACACAAAAACACACACACACACACAAACATGATCTGCTACATTCTGTGAATGACTTCCATATTTCTTTCTCTGAGTGTGGAAGGCATTTTGCCTTAGAGAACCACCATTGGGATTTTTTTTTTAAAAGAAGTTCTTGCATTATTACGAAATTCCAAGTCTACCAGAAAAAACTCTGGCACACTGTGGTCGTTGCTGTGCACAGAGTTCTCCTGGTTGTGCTCCTTTCACTCAGCATCAGGTCATATAAGTCCTTCCAGGCCTCTCTGAAGTCTTCTTGTTCATCATTTCTTATGGCACAATGGTACTCCATTACATTCTGCCAGGCCTAGAGGCCTGAGGGCTACCCGAGTCTTACCTTACCTGTCCCAGGTCTTCGGTTGGCCAAACCGGATAAACATATGAGAGAAGAGACTTTCTGGAGTCGAACAAGGGTTAGGCTTTATTCAGGGTCCTGGTTACATGTGCAGGGGGAACTCTTCCTTAGGAGGGAGAGAGAAATCTCCCAAGGAGGCAAAGATCTTACAGTAAGAGATTGGAAGCAGAAGTGTAAGTGGGGAGAGAGGGGGGAGGGAAGAGCGAAGAGAGGAAAGAGGGAAGAGGCGCCTTCTGTCCTGTAAGGGCCTCTCCTGCGCTAAGAGCGCCTTCAGGCTTTCCTGACCCTAATTAAGCTCTCTGGCCGTGTAGTTTGCACCTGAATACCGTGCCTGTTAGATAACAATAGGTGTGCCCAGATCCGGGACAGTCTCGAGGGCGGGGATGCTCCTTCCATCACGTTTCTCACGGGAAGAGGCGGAAATACACGAGATAGCTCAGTCTTACTCCTCGATTCCCTGCTGTTTCCTGGGGGGCCTCATGAGAACTCTAAGATTTAGAAGTTCCCACCTTTACCCGCCCGAGACTGTCCACATGGAACTGAGCTTCCATCCCCAACATCTCCCCTTTTTTGTTTTGCGCAGAGCGCACATGGCTCTAGAGCAAATAACGGCTGGAGGCTAAGTGGGTCAGGGAGGCCTTTAGCATATGAGTACCCCACAACAAGAGCTTCATTTACACAGAAATCTGCAGCTAGCACAACTGACAAAGAGAGGCATCCAACAAAACAAAGATGAAACTAAATGGCTGAATTACAACAAGAGGAAGGGCAATCACTAATTCCAAAGCATATTCTAAGAGAAGCAGCTAGTGCTGGCGCCTTACACATCACCACCCCCTCAGTCATGCAAATGGATCTCAACGGCCAAGCCTGTGGTATTCAGGTGAAAAGCTGGTCACCTCCCGTGTGTCCTGGGTTTGTGATGCCAAAGTCCTCCTTCAGCCTCTGAAAGGAGATGCCTAGATGGAGCGGGCAGCAATGTCAGTGGTTGGGATGAGTGCTGCTTCCTCTCTGGGCAGCAAGGTTAAAGCTGTCAGCAGCAGACTCAGGTGGTGCATGGTCCTTCTCCGGGGTCTCCGGGCTCGTCGCCTCCTGCGTCTCTGTCGTCTCCGACATCGGTTTCCACCTACGGATCCTTCTAATGGGAATCCACGCGTCCCCTTTTCCTGTGGAGACACAAACATACCCTGGACCCCATATTAGTATCTTATACGGACCTTGCCATTTCCCTGAGGCCATATCCTTTATCATGGCCCATGTGTCCTTATTTCCAGCCTGGGTATTACTTTCCTTGCGGGGTTGTCGTGGAATAGTCACAAAATGTCTCATAGCTGGAGTAGTATGTGAATTTTTTGAGACAGCTGTATCAAGCTCTGATTGTGTTAGGCGACCTCTTCCCCTTTTTTGTTTAGCAAGGATCGCCTTCAAGGTGAAGTTGATAAGAATGCATACTGGCTCTTTACTTTGGTATAGCTGCTGCCAGGTGCTTACAAATGCTTGATTAACATCTGTAAGGAACTTGAATTTCCCGGATTTTTTCTTTATAACAAACACAGGAGCATTCCAGGGTGACTGTGATGGTTCTATATTTCCTTTTTCTAATTGCTCCTTAACCAATATTTGTAATGCCTGGAGTTTTTCTGGAGTCAGGGGCCATTGCTCCACCCAAATCGGGGTGTCTGACTTCCAATTCAAGGGTGGGGACTCCAGTGCAAAGGCAATGGCCCTTACTAAAAATTTGATAGCCTCATCCCCAGGCGGCTCATGATGTCTCTGCTCCAGATGTTAAAACTAAGTCCTGGAATCACCAACGGCCATACGGTCCCTTGGCGATCCTCTGCCTCCCACTTTACTGGGTGCATTGTCTCTAAGGTATTTTGGCACCCTCCTATTCCCCACACTGGTCTCTGGCTTTCTTTGAGCTTCCAGTGCCGGGGTACTGAGTGACCACTAAGGCAGGTCCTATCCGCTCCAGTATGGAGCATGCTATAAGGAGGCGCAGAGGGAAGACACGGTATATGCTCTCCTGCCTCGCCTTTCCCATCTGCTAGATGGAGCTCCGAACCTATTTTTTCTCTACACTCCTTAACTTTCTGCTTGCCAGGGTTCTCCCCTCCCCTCTCTCTGCTTCCACTCTCATTCCAATCCCGCCCTGGTCTCTCTAGGCCTTCCAAAAGACTTTTAATCACACTGAATATCAGGAAATCTAAATCCTCCAGCTCCCCAGGGCATTGTTGTTCATAAGCGGTCATTTGTTCTCCGACCGCTCCCCATCTTTCTCTTGATATTCCAGTCTGCTCGAGCCAGGGAGAGACCTTCCAAATCCTTTTACAAAATTCTCGGAGGTCGTTTAACTCTATAGTGACCCCCGCCTCTCTGCATTCCCTGTAAAGTATCTCAGCCCAGACCTCGTGTTCCTCTGGCTTTATTACTGGCAATTGATTCCCCATCCCTGCCCTTTTCCCATGGGTGTGGGAAGCTACTCACTCTTTCTCTCCTTCCGAATCTAGGATTCGGGACTCGCGTCTTTCACAGCCCCTTCCGGGTGTCCCAACCACCCAGGATATCTGAGCCTGTCCCTGTTTGGAAGCGCCAACTGACAGGCCTAGAGGCCTGAGGGCTACCCGAGTCTTACCTTACCTATCACAGGTCTTCGGCTGGCCAAACCGGATAAACGTATGAGAGAAGAGACTTTCCGGAGTCGAACAAGGGTTAGGCTTTATTCAGGGTCCTGGTTACATGTGCAGGGAGAATTCTTCCTTAGGAGAGAGAAATCTCCCAAGGAGGCAAAGATCTTACAGTGAGGGAATGAAAGCAGAAGTGTAAGTGGGGAGAGAGGGGGAGGGGAGAGCGAAGAGAGGAAAAGGGAAGAGAGGCCTTCTGTCCTGTAAGGGCCCCTCCCGAGCTAAGAGTGCCTTCAGGCTTTACTGACCCTAATTAAGCTCTCTGGCCGTGTAGTTTGCACCTGAATACCGTGCCTGTTAGATAACAATAGGTGTGCCCAGATCCGGGACAGTCTCGAGGGCGGGGATGCTCCTCCCATCACGTTTCTCACGGGAAGAGGTGGAAATACACCAGATAGCTCGGTCTCACTCCTCGATTCCCTGCTGTTTCATGGGGGGCCTCATGAGAACTCTAAGATTTAGAAGTTCCCACCTTTACCCGCCCGAGATTGTCTACATGGAATTGAGCTTCCATCCCCAACAACATTCATATACCATAATTTATTCAGCCATTCCCCAATTGATGGACATCCCCTTGACTTCCAGTTTTTGGCAACTACATAGAGTGCTGCTATAAATATTTTTGTACATGTGGGACCCTTTCCCATTTTTATGATCTCTTGGGGATATAGTCCTAGTAGCGATATTGCTGGGTCAAAGGGTATGCACATTTTTGTAGCCCTTTGGGCATAGTTCCAAATTTCTCTCCAGAATGGTTGGATGCGCTCGCAGCTCCACCAACAATGAATTAGTGTTCCAACTCTCCCACATCCTCTCCAGCATTTATCATTTTCTTGTTCTGTCATGTTTGCCAATCTTATAGGTGTGATGTGGTACCTCAGAGTTGTTTTGATTTGCATCTCTCTAATCAATAGTGATTTAGAGCATTTTTTCATATGATTATAGATATCTTTAATTTCTTCTTCCGAAAATTGCCTGTTCATATCTTTTGACCATTTATCAATTGGGGAATGACTTCTATGATTATACATTTGAGTCAGTTCTCTATATACTCTAGAAATGAGGCCTTTATCCCCGAGCTTAGCTGTAAAAATTCTTTCCCAATTTACTACATCCCTCCGGATTTTGGTTGCATTGGGTTTGGTTGTGCAAAAACTTCTCAGTTTAATGTAATCAAAATTATCCATTTTGCATTTCATAATGCTTTCTATCTCTTCTTTAGTAAAAAATTCTTCCCTTCTCCATAAATCTGATAAATACACTATTCCTTGCTTCTCCAGTTTATTCATGGTATCAATCTTTATGCCTAAATCATGTACCCATTTGGACTTTATTCTTGTGTACGGTGTCAGGTATGGGTCTATGCCTAATTTCTGCCACACTGTTATCCAGTTTTCCCAGCAATTGTTGTCAAACAGTGAGTTCTTATCCCAGAAGCTGGGGTCCTTGGGTTTATCAAACAGAAGGTTGCTATATTCCTTGCCTACTGCGTCTTGAGTGCCAAGTCTATTCCACTTGTCTACCTCTCTGTTTCTTAGCCAATACCAAGTGGTTTTGATAATTGCTGCTTTATAGTACAATTTGAGGTCTGGTAGCGCTAGGCCACCTTCCCAAGAATTTCTTTTCGTTAGTCCCTTTGATATTCTGGACCTTTTGTTTTTCCAAATGAATTTTGATATTATTTTATCCAGCTCTAGAAAATAATTGTCTGATAGTTTAATTGGCATGGCACTAAATAAGTAAATTAATTTAGGTAGAATTGTCATTTTTATTCTATTAGCACAGCCTACCCATGAGCAACTAATGTTTTTCCACTTACTTAAATCTGACTTTATTTGTGCAAAAAGTGTCTTGTAATTGTGTTCTACCCCTCTATTTCTTAGCCAGTACCAAATGTTTTGATTATTGCTGCTTTATAATACAATTGGACACCTGGTAGGGCTAGGCCACCTTCCCTAACATTTCTTTTCATTAGTTTCTTGATATTCTGGACCTTATGTTCTTCCAGATGAATTTCGATATTATTATTTCTAGCTTTATCATGACATCATTTACTTTATACTGGCTCCCTGTATGTATGTATATTTCTTTTATATTTCATAATAAATATGCAATTCTAAAGATTAAGAAGTATCATCTTCCCTTACAGGGAAGCAAATAGTTTGCCCTTATTGAGTTACAAGTTTTTTTCTTTTCCCCTCTTTATTATTTGATGCTTCTCTTGAGACCTGTGTTTGAAGATCGAATTTTTCTATTGAGTCCTGGTCTTTTTATCAGCATGGTCTGGAAATCCCTTACTTCATTGAATGTCCATCTCCTTGCCTGAAATGTTATGCTCAACTTTGTTGGGTAATTGATCTTTGGTTGTAGTCCCAGCTCCTTTGCCTTACAGAATATCATATTCCAATTCCTTCAGTCTTTTAATGTAGAAGCTGCAAGGTCATGTGTGATCCTGACTGTAACTCCTCAATATCTGGATGGTTTCTTTCTGTCTGAATGTAGTATTTTCTCTTTCACTTGATAGTTCTGGAATTTGGCAATGATATTTCTTGTTGTTATTAGTTTTGGATCCCTTTCAGGAGGTGAACAGTGGATGCCTTTGATGATTATTTCACTTTCTGGATCTAGAATTTCTTGTCAATTTTGCTTGAGGATTTCTTGGAAGATATTATCCAGGCTCTTTTTTTCATCATGACTTTCTGGCAGGCCAATAATTCTTATATTTTCTCTCCTGGATCTATTTTCCAGGTCAGTTGTTTTTCCAATTAGATATTTTACATTTTCTTCTATCTTTTCATTCTTTAGATTTTATTTGACTGATTCTTGCTGTCTCATAGAGTCATTAGCTTCTATTTGCCCAATTCTAATTTTTATCAAATTGTTTTCCTCAGTTATGTTTTGCATCTCCTTTTCCATCTGTGCAATTATTCCATTTAAGGAAGTATTTTCTCCAGTTAGTTTTTGTGCTTCTTTTTTTTATTTGTCTAATTTTCCTTTTTAAGGAACTGTTCTTGTCAGTTATTTCTTTTTTCATACTTTTAAAATCATTGGCCAGTTTTTCTTCTATTTCTCTAATTTGGCTTTTAAAATCTTTTTTCAGCTCTTCCAAGAGTGCTCTTTGTGCTTGCAGGCAGTTCATAGTCCCTTCTGAAGTTTCAGATGGGAGTACAGTATCAATACTGACCTCTTTAGTATTTGTTTTGGTCCTTGTCCCTATAGAAAGATTCTATGGTCTTTTCTTTCTTGCCTTGCTCATGATGGAAATGCTTTATGTGTTGTGCCCTCTGGTTCTTTCAGCTAGAAGCTGAAGAACCTGGTGCGAGCTGACTGGTGTGTGAAAGCAGGGGCCAGGTGAAGTCTTTTCTTGTGTTTCCCCAGATTAGCTCTGGAGCTAGCTTGTTAAGTGTAGGGGAGAGGTGGTCTGATCATGGGAGATTTCTTCAGCTGAGCTAGAGGAAAGGCAAGCTCAGCAGTTGGTGATCCTGGCTGCCCTAGTGTCTTCCTGTTTCCCCTGGAGTGCTATGGCATGCCTGGGGTATTGGTGTTGGTGATTGTGAGGTTCCACCCCCCCGGGACTCCAGGTCTCCTCTCGGATCTCCTCCCTGAGGTGGGGCTGTCTGGAAAGTTCTAGTCCTCCACCACAGCAAGAGAATTCCTGCTTAGCAATTTTCTTAGCCTCATGTGCTATGAGACTGTTTATGCCTTCTCCTGATCCCATTGATCCAAGATTTTTCTGGGAAATATTTTATGGTTCTTTCAAGGTCAACAAGGGGGGAGAGAGCATTTACTGATCACTCCACCATTTTGGCTCCTGAAAATTAAGTAGATGATTTACAGATATTTAATCTGTGGGTTGATAGTCTCAGGAGCAGCTGCTACAGGTACCTGGGGCTCCACGGCTCTCACTTGCTCAATTCTGCTGGACTCCCATCCTGGGCTGATATGTCCAAGATTCGGACACTGGGCTGCTTCTGCCTCAGATCACCCTGGAGCTTCCTGCTCAGCCCTGCCCCATGCTGCACTGCACTGTGTGCTCCTCTCCCCCTGCCACAGAACAGATCCTTCCCATTGACCTGCCAATCTGTTCTAGGCTGTGAATCTGCTACAGTCTGTCTCCTACTGGATTCTGCCCCTCCAAAATTTGGTCAGATTCTCTTTTTAGAGGTATCTGAAGGAGTTTATCTAAGAACTCAGGTGAGTAGTTGCCCTCACTCTGCCATCTTGGCTCCACCCCATTTTCTAGCTCCAGAAAATAATTATCTGGTGGTTTGATTTGTATGGCACTGAATAGGTAAATTAATTTAGGTAGGGATGTCATTTTTTTATTATATTAGCTTGGCCTATCCATGAGCAACTGGTGTTTTTCTACTTCCTTAGATCTGATTTTATTTGTATGATAAGTGCTTTAGAATTGTGTACATATGGTTCTTGGGTTTGTTTTGGAAGGTAGGCTCCCAGATATTTTATAGTGTCTACTGTAGCTTTCAATGGGATTTCTCTGTCTGTATCTTGCTGTTGGACTTTGTTAGTAATATATACAAACACAGATGATTTATGTGGGTTTATTTTGTAACCTGCAACTTTGCCAAAATTGTTTATTATTTCAAGTAGTTTTTTACTTGATTCTCTCGGATTCTCTAAGTATATCATCATATCATTTGCAAAGAGTGACAACTTAGTTTCTTCTTTGCCTATTCTAAATCCTTCAATTTCTTTTTCTTCTCTTATTCCTAAAGCTAACATTTCTAGTACCATATTGAATAACCGTGGTGATAATGAACATCGTTGTTTCACCCCTGATCTTATTGGAAATACATCTAGCTTATCCCCATTGCATATAATGCTTGCTGATGGTTTCAGGTGGATACTACTTATTATTTTATGGAAAGCTCCATTTATTCCTATACTCTCCAGTGTTTTCAATAGGAATGGATGTTGTATTTTGTCAAAAGCTGTTTCTGTAGCTATTGAGATTATCACATGGTTTCTATTAGTTTTGTTATCGATATAAACAATAATGCTGATAGTTTTCCTAATATCGAACCAGACTTGCGTTCCTGGTATAAATCCTACCTGATCATAATGTATTATTCTCATCATAAGTTGCTGTATTCGTTTTGCTAATATCTTATTTAAAATGCTGGCATCTTTATTCATTAAAAATTGCTCTAAAATTTTCTTTTTGTGTTTTGGCTCTTCCTGGTGTAGATATGAGAACCATGTTTGTATCATAAAATGAATTAGTAGGACCACCAATTTTCCCAAATAGTCTATATGTTCTTGGAATTAACTTCTCTTTAAATGTTTGACAGAATTCACTTATAAATCCATCTGGCCCTGGATGTTTTTCCTACGGAGTTCATTCATGGGTTGTTCAATTTATTTTTCTGGGATGGGGTTATTTAAATATTCAATTTCCTCTTCTGTTAATCTGGGCAATACATATACATTTAATATTAATCCATCTCATTTAGATTGTCAAATTTATGGGCATACAGTTGGGCAAAGTAATTTCTAATTATTGTTTAATTTCTTCCTCATTGGAAGCAAGCTCACCCTTTTCAGTTTTGATATTGGTAATTTGGTTTTCTTCTTTCTTTTTTTTTAATCAAATTGACCAAAGGTTTATCAATTTTATTTTTTTTCATAAAATCAGCTCAGTCTTATTTATTCAATACTTTTTAAATTTCAATTTTATTACTCTCTCCTTTGGTTATCAGTATTTCTAAATTGGTATTTACTTGAAGATTTTCAGTTTGTTCTTTTTCTAGCTTTTTCAGTTGCCTGCCCAATTCATTCATCTCTTTTTTCTCTATTTTATTCCTGTAGGCATTCAATGATATAAAACATCACCTAAGAACTGCTTTGCAGTATTCCATAAGTTTTGGTAGGTTGTCTCATTATTGTCATTCTCTTGAATGAAGTTGCTGATTGTTTCTATGATTTGTTGTTTAACTCACTCATTCTTTAGGATTAGGTTATTTAGTTTCCAATTAAGTTTTGGTCTATCTTTCCACGATATTTTATTACATATAATTTTTATTGTATTATGATCTGAGAAGGATGCATTGGCTCTCTCTGCCTTTCTGCACTGGATTGTGAGGTTTTCATGCTGTAGTACACAGTCACTTTTTGTATGTATGCCATGTACCGCTGAGAAAAAAGTGCATTCCTTTCTATCCCCATTCAATTTCTCCTGAGATCTATCATATCTACCTCATCCAGGGTTTTATTCCCCTCTTTAACTTCTTTCTTCTTTATTTTGAGGTTAGATTTATCAAGTTCAGAGATGGCAGGTTGAGGTTCCCCACTAGTACAGTTTTGCTGTCTATTTCTTCCTGTAAGTCCCTCAACTTCTCCTCTAACAATCTGGATTGTATACCACTTGAAGCATGTATGTTTAGTAATGATATTGCTTCACTGTTTATGGTACCTTTTAGCAGGATATAGTTTCCTTACTTATCTCTTTTGATTAGAACTATTTCTGCTTTTACTTTGCCTGAGATTAGGATTGCTACCCATGCTTTGTTTTTTATATCAGCTGAAGCATAATATATTCTGATCCAACCTTTCACCTTTCCCCTGTGTGTATTCCCTTGTTTCATATGTGTTTCTTGTAAACAACATATTCTTGGATTATTGTTTTTAATTCATTCTTCTATCCACCTCTGTTTCATAGGAGAGTTCATCTCAGTCACATTCACAGTTATGATTGGTATCTGTGTCTTTCCCTCCATCCTTGGCCTTACCTTCTTCATCTTTAAAATGAGAAGGTTGGACTGAATGGCTTTTCTCACTTTGAATTTTCTGATTCTATGATCAATACCTTTATCCTATTCCCTACTAATCTCGCAGAAAATAAATTGCATATCCTTCCTCCTAGCTAGTCAAAAGTCCCCTCAAGTATGCCTGACCAGCTGGTTTTTTCTCTTATGAAAACATGACTTTACATTCTGAGTGACTAAGTAGTTGACCAGAATTCTCCTTCAGAGTCTTATCTGTGTCATCCTTGGCAAGTTATTTAACCTCTCTAACCTCAGTTTTGTCATCTTTAAAATAGGGGTAATAATAGTCTTTACCTCATAAGTTTAGTTTATTGATGAGGATTAAATGAGATATATGTATGCATGTATGTATATATGCATGTACAAATGTATAGAAGTCACTTTGCAAAACTTGAAGTGTTATAAAAATGTTATTATTAGTAGCTTCAGCCCTTTTCAAAAGGGTTTCCCCCTGCCCTGAGTAGCTTGTTAATGCAAACTTTTATCTTACTAGTGAAGTGGGAGTAAAAAGTGTTTTGAGAAAGGTTTCGTTTTCTTTTATTTATTTTCAGTGCTCCACAATTACCACCATATAACCCAGATTTTTTCCCTCCCTCCTTTTCCTTCCCTACTCCATCCCCACTCCTTCCCCAAGATGGCATACAGTTTCACATAGGTTCTACACATACATTCCCACCAAACACGTTTTCACCACAGTCATGTGGCATAGAAGAATCAAAATGAATGGGAGAAATCATACAACAAACCAAAGCATAATACAAAAGAAAGTGATCTGCTACATTCTGAGACTGAATTCCATAGTTCTTCCTCTGGATGTGGAAGGCATCCCACCCCAAAAGACCATTGGGAATTCTTCAAGTCCTCACATTCCAATGAAGTTTCAAGTCCACCAGAAAAAATCCTCACACACTGGCTGTTGCTGTGCACAAAGTTCTCTTGGCTCCGCTCTCTCGGAGAAAGGTTTTGAACAAGGAATCTCTGGGTAATTCTGAACAATTTCATGTCAAAATCCCTCAGGGGCCATAGGAATTCAGAAACACTATGTGAAGGAATGATCATGTGTTGGCTCATTCACCATATATTTATGGAGCGTCCCATTTATTCAAAGCAATGAAGAAGATACTGTTCTTGACCTCAAGAATATGACAGTTTAATGTTATTGTCTTGTCCAGAAATTCATCTGCTTTCTTTTTCCTTTTTTTGTCATTGTATCTTGATTGAATGACTGACTTCAAATCCCCCAGAAGACAGATGTTTGAAAAACTAATTCATAGGCCTCTTTGAATTTCAACATAGGCAAAGAAATCATTAAAGTGCTACCTTTAAATTTAGCTTTGGGGAGGGATTTCAACTGAGTTTGTCATGTGTGTTGGGAAAGATGGGAGGAGAGAAAAATGTTGTGTGTGTGTGTGTGTGTGTGTGTATGAGTGTGTGTGTAAGAGAGAGAGAATAGAGAGGAGAAGTGGAGAGAAGAGAAGGAGGAGGGGAAGAAGGAGGAGAAGGAAGAAAATGGTTTAATAGAAGTTTGAGTTTGGACTGAACACAGAGCAAAAAATAATAACTGAGGAACAGGCTGCCTCTTCCATTTGTGTCCTTGAAAGGTCAGAAAAAGAGGAAGAAAGTTCCCAGTCCATTGCTGTGTATTGGGAAGGCTTCCCTCTTAGAAGCTTATAGGAAACCGAGGCCAAGTGCCACCCAGGATGGGTGGGCACAGATGTTTGTGATATTCATCGCAGGGTGTAGGAGCATAGCTATTTAACTCCAGGACATTGGGTAGGAGGAAGAGTGTCTTTTTGACTAAATCTCTTGAGCTGGATTCCTCTTCTGCAACTCTTCCCCAGTCTCCACCTGACTACACATCTATAAATAAGGGAAGGAAATTTCCCCCAGCTTTTTGAATGGTAGTACAGAAAAATAGCATTTCCTTCTATAGTGAAGATATGGTCTCTCATTTATACATATTTTTTAGATATTTCAAATATTGGAATCCTAAGTTACCAGGAATGGGGAGGATGACTGTCTAGCAAGCAGCTAAGTCATGGCAAGGCAATGGAGTGGACTCAGCTTCTCATCTAAATCCCTATCTGGGGAGGAGGTGAGGTCTTTTCAATCAGATCTGAATGATCTGTCAGCTAAAGGAGTTTCCTTAGACAGGAAGAGGGACTTGGGTTCATATATGTCACCACTGAATTTTACATTTAAGGATCCGGAAGAGGATCAGGGAAAGGAAGTTACAGGGTAATGATCCTTCAGATAGGGAAGAGTTGAGTTGAAATCTGAACCCAGATCCCTTAAGCCAAAACTCTTTGAACTTCCAGTATGCTCCATCACCTCCTAATGTCAGGATGAAAGCTCTGATGCATAAATAAGAAAGGTGTCTGCCAAAGAGAAGTGAAGGATGTAGAGAAAGGGCTTGAGGTAATATTCCATGCCAAAATGTGGAGCCAAAGGCCAGATGGCAGCAGAATGAGGGGTACAAAGCAAGGCCTGATAGCATGGCCACTTAGGACTTTTTAGGCTCCACAGCATTTTCTCCCAGCTTTGGGGAAACCTCAACATCCATTGCAGCAAACAGAGCAAATCTTAATGATTTTACAGGGGCCACTCCTGTGAGTGTAAAGGGAACTCCTCCCCCGGAGGGAAGGACTCATTCTTGAGGTCCCCTGTCTCAGGAGCACACAAATAGTACTCTGTGCCTATGGGCAGTGGAGAAGGGCCATGGAAGCAGTGTGGTATATGAGAAGAGCTGTTTTTGTCTTTATATCCCAGCCTCTAGGACAATGCCTGGGTTATAGCCAGTATATAACCAATGCTTTTTGAACTTAGTTTAAATGAACAAGGGACCAAACCAGACATATCATTGTCTACTGGAAGCATCATTCCCAGCATGCTCATAAAGACAGAAAGGTCATTGAAGAAGGGAATTGGAAAGTGAATGCTTTCTGTGTAGACATAGGGCCATTGTGTGTCAAACAAGGCCCCATGGAGACAATTTTCTACTTTTCATGATTTCACTGTGAGGAATCCCCCACCCTGCAGGGGACCAAATTCCTCCTGCTTCTGCTTGGCAGCAAGCTCCAGGGGCTCCAGCTCGCAGTTTCTTTTTCTAGGAAAACAAAGCTTAACAGGGCTATAAGAATATTTACAACAATCCTGTTATATTTGGGTCATAGACTGACCCCAGGTGCCATATTGGACACAACAGTTCCCATTTTCATCTCATAAATATTTGATTACCAGGAGGTTGTGTTTCAATGAATAATCCTTGGAATTTATTGCTTCTGAATTCAGGCAGATGGCAAGATGGCCAAATGGATTTCCTATTGCTTAAAGACTGGTTTCAGTAAAGCAAAGTAAAGAGCAGGCACTCTGCTAGGTGCTTTACAAAAATCATATCATTTCATGGTTGAGAAAACTTAGACAAACAGACGTTAAGTAACTTGCCCAGGGTTATCCAGCTAGGAAGCTTCTGAGGCCATATTTGAACTTAGGAAGAGGAGACTTTCTGACTCCAAGTTCATCTCTCTCCATTGACCTCTAGCTGCCTCATTCTTATGAGAGACACAAGATGCAAGTAAGTATGTTTGTACAAGATGTTTAGTGCACGGATAAAAGGCAATCTAGGGAATTCACTAGCAATGGCAGGAAACGGTAAGTTCCTTATCTGTTAAATGGGGAAAATAAGAGGATTGTTGTGAAGATCAAATGAGATAATGGGAGAAAAGTGGTTTATTAAATGGGAAGCTAGATTTTCTTTTTCTTTTTATCATGTATAATCTGTCTGTGTTTGTCCTTCATTTTTGAAGAAGACCATGACATCAGAGAAATGATGACATGACTTCCACTTGACTTTGTTTCGAGGGAGGGACAGCTATGCAGGTCACCAGCTTCACTTTCCCCTCCTGAGCCATCTGGATCCAGTGACCAGGTATTCATCAGGATGACTGGAGAAGGCCTAGGATGTAATGGGAGACCTTGGTCTATTTAGGTACTCACTTAGAGTGAGGTAACACCCATTCAGTGAATTATCTCTCTTTAAGAAGTAATCAGGGAATGGCCCCTTTAGTGAGCAGAAGAAAAAAAAAATAAGTACATGAAGCTGGGAGGGAAACAGCAATAGTTACTACTTATAACCTCTTCAGTCCAGGAGGGTACTGAAAAGAGCCATCAAGTGGAGTCTGAGCAAGGACCTATTGTTGTGCAATATATGGGCTTCAGAGTGCATCGGGAGAAAAAGAGAGAGAGAGAGAGAGAGAGAGAGAGAGAAAGAGAGAAAGAAAGAAAGAAAGAAAGAAAGAAAGAAAGAAAGAAAGAAAGAAAGAAAGAAAGAGAAAGAAAGAAGGAAAGAAAAAGAAAGAAATCTGGCCTGTAAACCCTAAGTTAACTGGGCACCCTCTGGCCATCCAAATTTACCTTCCTTTGGAGAGGAGAAGTGGGCACAGAAGAGAGCAAATAAGCTGAGTTACCCAGCAAGCTGGGTCCCCATTTAGAGAGCTCAGTCTACTCACAGGTCTGTGTTTGCCCTTCATTTTTGAAGAAGACCAGGACATCAGAGCAATGATTACGTGACTTGCACTTGACTTTGTTATCATGTGTAATCAGATAGAATATAAAGAGCACTGAATGGATTTAGGGTTAGAAGAAATGACTTCTAATCCTGCCTCTGACCCCTCCTTCCTACCTGTGGGAACCTGAGAAATCTTTTGGACCTCTCTGGGCCCCAGCTCTTTGGCTACAAAATGAGGGGGCAGATTAGATGATCTCCTGGATTCCATTGTTTTATGATGTGGTAATGGGACCACTGTAGCTTTGTTTTTATTTTTATTTTTTAATACAGAATGCTTCATGGATTTGCCTGTTCTCCCTGTATGGGTCCCATGCTGCTCTCTGTAATGCTGCAGTTTTAGTATATGAGCTATTCAAACCCACCTCCACTCACCCAGAGTTTTCTAGGTGTTTGCATGGGAAGGGTGGGAGGGCCAGCCTGGGGTACAGGATGACTTGGGTCCCCTCCCCACCTCTTCTGAGAGTAGGTGCCTGATACATACATGTACAGTGTCTTAAGGTTAGCAAAGCTCTTTATGAAGATCCTCTCCTTCGGAGTATTATCGTTACCCTCATTTTACAAATGAGGAAACAGAGACAAACATATTTTGACAGTGTCACATAGCTCCTATGTGTCTGCACAGGATTTGAGCTCAGGTCTCCATGACTCCATCCTACTCCCTCCAGCACCCTGAATGCATATTTATTGCTGAAACTCTCTTAAAAAATTCACATAAGCTTACCATCTGTGTCAGTAGAAAACACCATATATAAAGGTATAGCCATATGACCATGGGGAGCTTGTTTGGAAGCTGCCTGCTAAGACAGTGTGGTCCGTAATGACACGTGTGGACCATACCAGGGGTGGGGAACCTGCTGTGCCTCATTCACATACAAGTAATTGAATGTCATCTATCAGACTCCTCATAGGAGGGTCCCGTTTCATTGGACCCAAGATTACCCAAAAGAGGGTCTCATACTGGAAGGGGCCTTATTTATCAGGTGATGAATTGAGTCCCTGAGAGGCTGTGATTTGTACAAGGTCACATAACGATGGAGGTGGGATTTCAACCCAGGACCCCTGACTCTCAAGCCAGCAGACATTCCTCTGCACCACATGGGCTCTCATCATACTCTACTGGGAAGGAATTCTAAAAGGTGACCTCTTTGCTAAGGTCACAATGCTATATAGAGTGCACACAGCCCAGCTCTCCAAACTCCCATGCCCATGCCCCGTGCTCTTCTTCTTTTACCACACTTCCTCAGGAGTAGCCAAGTGCTTTTTTTTAAAACTCACAGTAAGCTATTCATGTTGGACAAATAGTGGACATCTATATTCCTCATTTTATAGATACTGAATCCCTGGAAGAGGAGGCCTAATGGATTTTGGTGGACATCATAGCACATGGAAAAAGCCAGGGTTTATGTGCAGCTTCTATGACTTTGGAAGTCATGCTATAGACCTCTGCTTTAGTGCTCAGGGGTCTTCTTTCTCTCTCTCTGTCTCTCTCGCTCTATTTCTCTCTCTCTCTCCCTTTTTTCCAGTCCCCCTTCTCTGCTTAAAGGACTCTTCTGTGCCATCCATGCAGTTCCCTTGGGCAGCTGCTGGGTGGCAGCAGATGTGCTCAAACCACTGCCCCATACATTTAGTCAGTCTTGTTTAGCTCTGCATGATGAGGCTGGTACAACGTCTCACATTCTGAGAGTCCTTGAGGGATTCCTCCTGTCTCCTAGAGAGGGGGGAATAATTCTCCTAAGAGACTGGGAGGGCAATAAGGAAGCATTTCCCTCCTCATTGCCCCTCCCACCCAAGTCCTCTTTGGAGATGTCCCTGAGGTCTGGCGATGAGACCTTTCCATAAGACACAAGCATTGACAGGTCCCAGCAGGCTGGCAGGGTTTCAGTGACATGCCCAGTAGTAGACTGCATGTCTGTGGCCTGAGGAGCAGTCCAGCTCAATCTGAAGAAGGCTTCTCTCCATGCTGGCCAAAGGATAATGATATCTTGTTTTTAGCCACAGAAACTTTCCCAAAGAATGTATGGGGAGACCCTGAGATCTGTGCTAGGTGTGCCTCCCATCCATATTCCCCTAACAGACATCTGCTCTTTGAATGTGAGGAGCTGTTATCAACCAGAAAATGCAGACATTTGGAAGCTCATCTTGGTCTGTAAATGACCTAGTCTGTATCATTCTAGGTGGAAAGAGAAGGAAACAGCTTTGGCTTCTTTAACAGGGCAGCCCTGTCTGGTGAGTTTCTTGAGGAAGGGGAAGGCCCTTCATATGTTGCCTTAACTGAAATATCTATAGTCATCACTCCGAGCCTCCAAGTAAAGCATTCATTCATTCAACAAGCATTTCCCAATCACTTACTCTAGGTCAGACCCTCTGATAGATGATGGGGATACAAAGACAAAAATGAAACAGGTTCTGCTCTCAAGGAACTGCCATTCTCTTTAGAGGAAACAACATGTACATGTATAAGCAAATGTATAAAAGTATACAAAGCAATTTCAGCACTAAGTAGTAGAGATAAGCAAGTAGAGGGTAAGGAAAGGCTTTCCAGCAGTGGTGACGTTGGAACTGAGCAGAATTGAAAAGTGTGTATTGCTGTGACATAGGGTCATAGATTTAGAACTGGGAGGAATCGTGTGTGTGTGTGTGTGTGTGTGTGTGTGTGTGATATTTATTTTTTTTAAATAATCTATTTATTGAGGGGGATGGAGCCAAGATGGCAAAGTAGAGGCAGATACCTCCTGTAGCTCTCCCTGTAAACTGCTCAAAAACCTGCAAAAATGACTCTAAACAAATTCTAGGGCAGCAGAAGACACAAATTGACAGACTGAAGCAAATTCCCAACCCTATACAACCTAGACGGTTGAAGGGAAGGGTCTGTCACACCAGGCTGAGAATGGAACACAGTTTGGGTCAGCCTCTCTGGCACAGACTGAGCAGGAACAGGCTTTATGGGACTGAATCACTGGCAGCTGCTGTGAATTCCTGACTTCTGAACCCACAAATGCTAAAGATAGCTTCAAAGGTCAGTGAGAAAGGTCTCTCACCTGACTGAGAGGGAAACATGGTGGGGTCCCAGCCCCAACCCCAACCCTGACCTTGACCCCAGCCCCAGCCCCTGTACAGCTGAAGCCACTACTGAAAAGGAGATTTCTTCCAGACCCCTCCACTTAACAAAGCTCAAAAATCAGATAAGTGTCTGGGAAAATGAGAAAATGGGGGAAAAGAAATAGATTATAGATTCTTACTTTCTTGGTGAAGTGATATTTTCTTATGTCATTGGTGATGAGGAAGATGAAAACATATAGCCAAAAGAAGACCAGAAAACCAAAGCTTTTGCATCCAAAGCCTCTAAGAAAAATATGAATTGTTCTCAGGTCATGAAAGAGTTCAAAAAGGATTTTGAAAATCAAGTCAAAGAAGTAGAGGAAAAAATGGGAAGAGAAATGAGAGTGATGCAAGAAAATCATGTTAAAGGAAACTCAGAAAGTGCTGAAGAAAATAACACCTTTAAAATTAGACTATGTCAAATGACAAAAGAGGTCAAAAAGTTAATGAGGAGAAGAATGTTTTAAAAAGCAGAATGATCCAAAAGGAACAGGAGGTCCAAAAGCTCACTGAAGAAAATGATTCTTTAAAAATCAGGATGGAGCAAAAGGAAGCTAATGATTTTATGAGACATTAAGATATTATAACAACAAACCCAAAAGAATGAAAAAATAGAAGACAATGTGAAGTATCTCATTGGAAAAAGAACTGACCTGGTAAATGGATCCAGGAGAGATAGTTAAAAAAAATATTGGACTATGAGAAAGTCGAGATCAAAAAAAGAGCCTACATATAATCTTTCAAGAAATTATCAAGGAAAACTGCCCTGACATTCTAGAAAAGGAGGGTAAAATAGGAATGGAAAGAATCCATCAATCACCTTCTGAAAGAAATCCCAAAAGGAAAACTCCTAGAGATATTATAGCCAATTTCCAGAATTCCCAGGTCAGGGAGAAAATATTACAAGCATCCGGAGAGAAACAATTTGAGTATTGTGGAAACACTATCAGGATAACACAGGACTTAGGAACTTATACACTAAGGAATTAGAGGACTTGGAATACGTCAAAGGAGACATTACTAAAGCCAAGAATCACCTATTGAGCAAAAGTGACTATAATATTTCAGGGGAAAAAAATGGAACTTCGGCGAAATAGAGGACTTTCATGCATTCTTGTTGAAAAGATCAGAGCTGAATAGAAAATTTGGCTTTTAAATACACGAATCAAGAGAAGCATGAAAAAGTAAATAGGAAAGAGAACCCACAAAGAACTTATCAAAGTTGAACTGTCTATACTCCTACATAGAAAGACAATATTTGTAACTCATGAGACCTTTCTCAGCATTAGAATAGTAGGAAGTTAGTAACCGTAACCCAAGATCATATGGATAGAAATGAGCAGTCAGAAATTCACAATCAGATCTCCTAACTCTAAGTATTGTTCTTTTCCACATAGCTCCCATGATTCCTAAACAAACCACTACTGATTGGTTGCTTTTGAGTCCTGGAATGAGTTATCTCAGTTCTTAGCCTCAGACTCCTAATCTGGGAAATTAAGTTGGTCATGAAGACAATGATAATTTCAACCATTATGTTAATAGTAAACCTAACTCATATAATTCTTTATCAATGTTTAGACTAAAATAGCATTTCCCAAAAAGTTTTTGCCAGTGTCCTGGTATATCACATGGCAAAAAAAAAAAAAAATCCTTGAGGAAATTTTAATAATGATGCTCATTTTGTTTCTATAAAAGTCTAAGTTATGTAGATATCAACTTATTGAATATCACAATTTGTTATGGAGTTAATTTCCTTTTTGTTTTGCAAAATGTCCTTGATTCTCTGTTGGGTATGAACAATCCTCAGCCTTCCTAAGTTATGTTCTGACTGACAGGTCCCACTCATTTTTAAGCCCTAACATATTCCATAGCTAAATTAACTTCTATTATAACAGCCCAAATGATGATCATAGCATGTGTTTTAAAATGAAGATTTCAAGACAGAAGAGCTAGGTTCAAGTTATAGTTATTTTTTACCTGAGAGAGTAGAGGCAAACCTTTTAATGTCTCTTCACCTAGTTTACGTGCCTGAAAAATAAGCTTTTTGGATGAGTCCATCTCTAAGGGCCTTCCCACATCTAAATTCCATACTATTATTCTTTATATCTTCCAGTTTTTTACATTTTTAGGGGGGCAGCTAAGTGGTGCAGTGGATAGGACACCAGTGCAGGAGGACCTGAGTTCTAATCTTACCTCAGACACTTGACACTCACTAGCTATGTGACTTTGGGCAAGTTACTTAACCTCAATTGCCTCATCCTGTTTCATCTCCAGTCATTCTGATGAATATCTGGTCACTGGATTCAGATGGCTCTGGAGGTGTAGTGAGCCTGGTGACCTGCACAGCCCTCCCTCACTCAAAACAAAGTCAGGTACAAGTCTTGTCATCATTTCTCTGGTCTTCTTCGGCAATGAAGGATGAACACACACGCATTTTTAGAATTTGATCACCAGGTTTAGCTTCAGGTGTAGGGGTAATGACAATTAGGAAATTATGACTGAGTCCACATTCAGTATCATATCTGCTAACTGAGTGGGCAGAAATAATAAATCAAAGAGCAAGGAATTGAATTAGGACAGGATATTCAATCAAATACTAAGAGAAAACCAGATAGAAAAATTATTTTCTTCCCCGAATCCTCAGAGGAGTACAATCTTTCATAGTTGCTTATGATCAAGTGAAGTCTACAATCTTTTTAAAGCATTTACCATGTGCCAGGAACTTTGCTAAGCCCAGATAATACAAGTATGAGAGAAGAGGAAGGAAGAGAATAAACGTGTACATAGAACCTACTGGGGGCCAGGCACAGTGATAAGAGCATCTTGCAAATCTCTTCTAATTTGGTCCTTAAACAACCCATTGAGGTGAATGGGAAAAGGCAGAGGAGCAAATGAGGGCAGATAACACATAACAGGAAGCTGAAAGTAGGGAGAGGAGTAAACGTTGCTGCCCTGGCATTTTCTGAAAATGGAGCCTTGAGTGGCTACAGCAGCAGAGAGATCTTCCAGGGTGAGAAGACCTCTGTTGCCTTAGTTTCCTCAAATGTAAAAAAAAATGAAAGTGTTGGATGATATGACTTCCAAGTCCCCTTCCATTTCTACATATAAGAAAACCAAGTTGAATGTTGTTGTTTTGTAAAAATTCCCCTTGTTTCTCATATCCACAGCCATGCCCATTGGTCATATAAAGAGAGCTGGGAATGGCTGGTTGTCAGTCAAGGACTGAGGAAGTGTCTTTGCTTTTCTCTGTGTCTATGAGTTTGCTGCTAAGGCACACTCCATAAATGAAATCTCCATCAATTATCACATGCCCAATTCCTTGTGACCCTATTTGGAGTTTCCTTGGCAAATATGCTAGAGTAGTTAGGCGTTTCCATTTCCAGGTGAAGAAACTGAGGTAAATAGGGTTAAGTGATTTGACCAGGGTCACACAGCTACTGAGGTCAGATTTGAACTAAGGTCTTCCTGACTCTAGGCACAGCACTCTATCCACTGACCCATCTATCTGCCCTTTAGCACTAGTTACAGGATCGTAAAAACAAGAAATTGATAGATATGATTTTTCCCTTGGATTTAACAATGAATGGGGTAGAGGAGTAACAGAAAAGCCTTTAAGCCTTTAAAAAGTGTCTTGTAAGAATCCACTTAACTGAGCTGGACAAAAATTATTCCTTTCCAGAAATGGAATCTCTCTGGAAAAGGCTGGAATTCATCATGTTTCAGCCACATTGCCTGCCTGTGTTGGGGTTCTCATTTGCTTAACTCTAACATGAAATTAGAGTCCATTCATGAAAAAAAAGAATGCATTTTTGCATGCTCACTTCATTCTGAAACATGCCTAGGCATATTAGAGACAGCTCCCAGGCATTTTCCATTGACCAGTTCAAAGTGGCTAGGTTAGCCAAGATCTGCCTGTTCCTATGTAGTGATGTTATTTTGCTTGTCTTAAATCCAATTTAAAAGGTGGATTAAGGATGGCCAGGTAACCTGTTTTCTTACCTCCCAGTCTACTTCTTACTGAGAATGGTTTGTTTCTGAGGTCTCTACTATCTACAGATCATGTTTACCAATTGACATTGATCATTGGGGGAGAGGGTACATGTGGAGGAGACTCCAGAGACTCCAGGATTCTGTGAAAGCCTTTGGCAATAAATCAGGACTTTCTGTGATCTGCTATGAGCCCTCTAGCAATTCCTCAGGTTGCAAAAAAGACAAAAATAAATCTAGATTAGTGGCATGGCTTACCATTTAGTGATGGGGTGGGGATGAGGAGAGATTGTCATTCATCAGCCTTAGACAGGGAGTCCTGTTTCTGAGATCAGTGGACAGGAGGATCTTGTGACTATATAAGAAACAACATTCTTGACACATCTCCAATCTATCTGACCATATTTCTTTGACAATAATAGTATTGCCTCAATGTTATTTCTTGGAATTGACCTGTTCTTGAATCAAGAAGACTCACAAAGAGTACTCAAATCTACCTAGACTGTCTCAGATACACTCTGTGTGGGTAAATATACATAAACCAAAAGAGCTGATGGGACAAAAACAGTAAAATGGACAAAGGTGATCATGGGAGCTCTTAAAGGATGGTGAAACCTATGGGTCCCCATGGCACCAGGACAATTCTGCCTGAAGCCAAATAGCTATGCTCAATGATAACTTACCTGAACTCATTCTTCAAGGGATTAATAGACATTCAGCCCATTATACCTCAACATTCCAGTGATTATGAATTCCTCCCATTGTTTAAATCTGACTCCTCAGTGTCTTATTCTCATCCTCCTTAACCCAGCTCCTACAACATCTTGTTCTAAAAATACTCAACCCTTTTCACTGGCCTCTATGAAATGCCTGCTCTGCAGGTAACACACTAGATTTTATCTTAAAAGTTTTCCTTTCTCACTCCATTCTTCTTGCACTCACTGAGTCCCTCCTGATGGGACATCTTTGCTTGTGTCTTTCCAAAATACTTTGGCTGTCCACGTACCCCCCTGATTCATTGCTCACGGTAGTAGAGTAGAATTACTTTTTGATCGCCATGACCATTGCCAGACTCCCCCTCTGCTATCATCATTCGATATCATCTGTTCCTTTCAGGTTCATTAAATCCATATTTATCAGCCAATCTAGATTCTGGCAGCTGTTGTGTACCAAATGTTATGACAATTGGAGATTGTCATCCCTTGTTCTTGCCTCTGACCATCACTTTAAGAGCTCTACATTCACATTCCTGCATTCTGCAATTCCCTGATCTGATCACAATCTATTACAGTTCCACCAGTTCCTCTGCCTTGCAGCCCCACACCCTGCTCTTCATTCTCACTGCCCCATTCAATCCTTCCACCTCTCAGGTCTTTCCAAGAACATTCCTTGTGCACTGGCTCTATCCTCTCCTCCCAGTTAATCTTGAATCTTTAGTGAACCACTGCAGCTCTACACCATATTCTTCTCTCAGACCTCTTACCTCTCTTTTCTTCCCAAAGACCTTGTCCTACCAAACCCCAACTTTGGCTTACACCCACTATCTTCTTGCCTATTTACATTCTGCTAATCGAAGTTGAAGAAAATCACCAAATAATACTATGTCCACTAGTTCCATAATCTGAACTGGGCCCTCACCATGACAAGAACATTCTTTATCCTCCTTAAATTATTTATCATCCAACTCACCCCAGCAACTTTTCCTTTATCCTTCCTAAAACCTCCCATGCTTTCCCTTCTCAGCTAAGAACCTGGCCTCATACTTTACTGAAAAATGTTGAGACCATTTTCAGAGAGTTCCTTTTTCTCCCTTACCTCTCATCTCACATCACCCAGTTGCCTTCTGCTATCTCTTCTTTCACCCCTGTCACATGAAGAGGCAACCCTTTTCTTTGCTTAAGCAAACTGCATTCGATCCCTTCTTCTCTAGGAGATTGTCCTTTTCATCATCCCCAGGTTCTTATTTATCTTCAATTTCTCTCTCTCTTTTTTTCATTTTTTAATTTATTTCCAGTGTTCCACAATCACTACAATATAACCTAGATTTTTTCCCTCCCTCTTCCTCTTTTCTCCCTCCCTCCTCCCCTCCCTCCCTGAGACAGCATACAATTTTACATAAGTTCTACACATACATTCCTATTACATACATTTTCACCATAGTCATATTGCACAGAAGAATTAAAATGAATGGGACAAATCATACAATAAACCAAGACGTAATCTAAAAGAAAATGATCTGCTACATTCTAGGATTGAATTCCATAGTTCTCTCTCCGAATGTGGAAGGCATTTTGCCTTAAAAGACCATTGGGAATTTCTTAAGTTCTTGCATTGCAGTGAAGTTCTAAGTCTACCAGAAAAAATCCTCACACACTGTAGTTGTTGCTGTGTACAAAGTCCTCCTGGTTCTGCTCCTCTCACTCAGCATCAGATCATATAAGTCTTTTCAGGCCTCTCTGAAGTCTTCTTGTTCATCATTTCTTATGACACAATACTATTCCATTACATTCATATAAAACAATTTATTCAGCCATTCCTCAGTTGATGGGTGCCTCCTTGATTTCCATTTTTTTGGCCACCACAAAAAGAGCTACTATAAATATTTTTGTACATGTGAGACTTTTTCCCACTTTAATGATCTCTTGGGGATAGAGTCCTAGAAGAGGTGTTGCTGGTTCAAAGCATTTGCACATTTTTGTGGCCCTTTGGGCATAGTTCCAAATTGCTCTCCAGAATTTTTGAATCAGCTCACAGCTCCACCAACAATGAATTAGTCTTCCAACTCTCCCATATCTTCTCTAACATTTATTATTTTCCTATTTTGTCATGTTAGCTAATCTGATAGATATGAGATGGTATCTCAAAGTTGTTTTGATTTGCATCTCTCTAATCAATAGTGATTTAGAACGTTTTTTTATATGACTGCAGATATCTTTAATTTCTTCCTCTGAAAACTTCCTGTTTATAACTTTTGACCATTTATCAATTGGGGAATGACTTGTATTCTTGTACATTTGATTCAATTCTTTATATATTTTAGAGATGAGGCCTTTATCACAGACACTAATTGCAAAAATTCTTTCCCAGTGTTCTGCTTCCCTCCTAATCTTAGTTGCATTGGGTTTTGTTGTGCAAAACTTTTCAGTTTAATGTAATCAAAATTATCCATTTTGCACTTCATAATGCTTTCTATCTCTTATATAGTCAAAAATTCTTCCCTTCTCCATAAATATGATAAATACACTATTCCTTGCTCCACTAATTTGTTTGTAGTATTAATCTTTATACCTAGATCATGTACCCATTTGGACTTTATTCTTGTGTACAGTGTCAGACATTGGTCTGTGCTTAGTTTCTGCCACACTGTTATCCAGTTTTCCTAGCAATTTTTATCAAACAATGAGTTCTTATCCCAGAAGCTGGGATCCTTGGGTTTATCAAACAGAAGATTGCTATATTCAGTGACTACTGTGTCTTGAGTACCTAGCATATTCCACTGATCTACCCTTCTGTTTCTTAGCCAACATGAAGTGATTTTGATAATTCCTGCTTTATATTACAATTTTAGATCTGGTAGAGCTAGTCAATTCCTCACTCTTTACTGGTTTGGGAAAGCTAGGTGGTGTAGAGGTTAGAGTGTTAGACTTGGAATCAGGAAGACTCATCTTCCCAAGTTTATATCTATTCTCAGACACTTACTATCCATGTGACACTGGGCAAGTAATTTAACCCTTTTTTACCTCATTTATAAAATTAGATGGAGAAAGACATTGCAAACCATTCTAGTATCTTTGCTAAGACAAGTTCAAATGGGGTCACAAACAGTCAGACATGAATGAAACGACTGAACAATGTGACATATGAAACATCGGAGAGACAATTTCTCAGTAATTAATAATAGTTTTATTAATTATAGCTAGCAAATAATAAAGGAGCTCAGTGGACCTCTTGGAGACCAAAGGCAAATCACAGTGGCTTTTAAATACCCTTGGAGAATGAGTATTCCCAATAGGGAACAACAGGTGGAAATCAACTTTGATGGGTTAACAACTAATGAAAGAGTAAATATTATAATGAGAGGTGGGAACATTCTAATGAGAAGCTGGGTATCTGATTATATCACGTCACTCATGGACAAAGAGGGACTCATCTCAAGCCAGACCACTCCAACCTCAGGGAAATCTGTATAAAAGTATCTATCTTCCATTCACGGTAAGAATTCCACCTAGATAAGATGAACTAGGTGGGATGAATTCTTTGGGCAAGGTCAAAAATGCTTTGGAATTTTATAAGGCTGGAATTTTAATGAGGAAATAGAAAGAAAGAAAAATAAAACCTTAATGTGAAAGAAAAATTATCATTTCTTTCAAAAGCAGTAACAAGAAAAATGAATGTACTGGCTGCTCCTCGATACCTACAAATACTCCCATATCTCCCCTATCCTCAGAAACTCTCATTTCATCCATTCATGTATCTGTTCTTGTAGATCTCTTCTCTTTTACAGCTAAGTTCCTTGAGAAGGTCTTCTAGAATGGGTGTCTCCACTTCCTTTCCTTTCGCTTTCTTAATTCTCTGTAGTAGGACTTCCCACCTCATCATTCCACTGAAACTCCTCTTTCCAAAGTTATTAATAAACTTTTAGTTGTCAAATGCAATGATTGTTTCTCAATCCTCATTCTTTTTTACCTCCTTATGCCTTTGACACTGCTGATTTCCCTATTCTCCTTGATACTCCTTTTTTTCTCTACTCCACTCTGCCCTGGTTTTCCTCTTGCCCCTGTGACTACTCCTTCTCAGTCTCTCTTGCTGGATCTCTTTCAAATCCTGTCTGCTAGCTATGAGTGCCCCCTGTCACTCTTACCCTTTTCCTTTTACTATTCTTGGTGATCTCATCATCTTTCATAGATTAATTGATCATTGCTATAGAGATATTTCTCAGACTCATTTGTCCAGTCTTCACCTCTCTCCTGACCTCCAAATTCTCTTCTCCCACTCCATATTGGCCATTTAGACTAGATAGTCTGTATAAATCCTAAGCTCAACATATCTAATTCTGAACACATACCCTGCCCCCTTCCTCCCTTCTTCTATACTTCCCTTTTCTGTCAAAGTTCCCATCATCTTTCTATTCCCCGAGATTCACAACCATGTTGGCATCTAGGACTCCATACTCTCTCTTCACTCCTCATATACAATTAGTTGTAAAGTCCTATTATTTCAGCACTCATGGCATCTCTCCTCTATGTCATATCCTCTCTTCTGATGCCTAGAAGACAGCAGTCAGTTAACAAATTCTAGTTTAATGGCCTAGCCTTGACTTCATTTTTAAACTTAGATCTACAGCCTAGGAGACATCATGAAATTAAAATGTTTTCACTGGAACCCATTGTCCTCAACAATAAAACAGGGAGATTGGACAAATGTACTTTAATTAAGTTCCCTTTGAGCTTGAAATCCACAATCCTAGACATTCCTAAGCAAACAAGTAACAAAATGGATTCTTGATCTTTTTATCTCCCTTCCATTCCTTGGTAAGTCTCTTTAAGAACTCCAGACCAATAAGATTAATGCTAATCCCCACCAAAATTCCCTACAAAGTCACTATAGGATGAGGGCGTGAGCTCCTAAACAAGGTAGCAAACAGCCCCAGAAATTATCATGTAGTTGGTGAGAATAAATTCAATGAAACCAGTTCCATCTCCTTTGGTGAGAAACTCATTGGTGTAGGTGATTAGGCTGGTGGGAGTCATCAGAGAGTACAATGATTACTGGGCAGCTAGGTTGTGCAGTGGATAGAGCACCAGTGCAGGAGTCAGGAGGACCTGAGTTCAAATTTCACCTCCGAAACTTGACACTCACTAGCTGTGTGACCTTGGGCAAGTCACTTAATCCCAATTGCCTCATCCTGGGTCATCTCCAGTCATCCTGATGAATATCTGGTCCCTGGATTCATATGACTCTGAAGGAGATGTGAGGCTGGTGACCTGCACAGCCCTCCCTCACTCAAAGCAAAGTCAAGCGCAAGTCATGCCATCATTTCTCTGACGACGTAGTCTTTTTCCACAATGAAGGACGAACACACGTTGATTCCAGCAAGGCTTTTGGAGGAATCCTTTGTTATGGTTTATCAACAAGTGAAATGAATGGCTTGACAAATACAATCAATAATAACCACTAGCATTTATATGATGCTTTAAAGTTTGTCAAGTGCTTTACATGTGTTACGTCATTTGATCCTTTAACCAGCTCTGTGAGATAGGCTCTATTATTATCAGGTCCAATTTGCAGATGAGGAGACAGAGGTAAAGTGATTTTTCCTCCAGGGTTCTATTGATAATAAATGTTTAAGGCAGGATTGAAAATCAAGTCTTCTTCAATCTATGTCTAGCGTTCTGTCCATGATGCCATCTAGATTCTGTATTGGAATAAAGTGAGATGAGTTCATAATTAATTTCAGAACAACTCCCTCCCCTCAAAAAAAACCAATTAAAATAAAACTGATCCTAACTGAATGGGTATGAGCCTTGAACATGAGTTCTTAAACTCAGGGCCATTAACTAAAAACAAAACAAAAAACCTATGTCAATATAATTGGTTTACTTTGTCACTTGCTGTGTTTTAGTTTATGTATTTAAAATATGCCAATGAGATGGGGATCCTAAGCTTCTTGAGAGGGCCATGACACACACACATAGACCCTCTGCTCTATTGGCTTCTGCATCCAGTCTTTACAATATGGTGGAGGAGGTGGGAAATTACTGAGCATCTGCTCTGACCTGAGGATGTGTCTCCACAGGGTTCAGAGCAGGCTACTTTGGTGATGATTACTTAATGGAGCAGGGGGTCTGAAAAAATGATAAAACTGGTGAAGGAAGAAAGATGTGGTTGTGAAAGCAGTCAAGAAAAAGCTACATCGTCACTAATTGGAAATGTTGTAGATGGAATTCTTGTCCACGTATGAGTTGCGCTTGATGACTAGTGGGATTGATTCTGCACCCGGGATTTGATCTCACATTTCCTTATAGCCATTCCCATAAATGTTCCATTGGGGCCCACAGTCTCTACTGAAAAGATATAATTAAAATGAGGATGCCTTCCAGTGTTCCTTACTTTGCATTGGATCATCTCATTGAGAGATTAGGTCTGGGAGATAGTAGAAACAGGAAAGGTGAGTCTCTGTGCCAATGTGTTGGACAGCACAGCAATGTGAGAGCCCTGGGGTAGGGAGGGTAGGGCATTGATGATGGGCTCACTAGGCCTTCCAAGTGGAGGTCTTAACATGAAAGAGGAAAGCCAGAGGAAGGACTGAAGATGATCATTGCACACTTCCAAATTTTGCCCAAGGCTGCTCTTGGTTAAAATTTAGATTGAATACTGTGGTTTACCTGGAGTAGTGATTAAAGTAGATTCTGTGCAGTAACTAACCAAGAAAATAGAAAGTAAAAATGGTGTGTATGTGTATATACGGGTTTGGCTGCATGAGGTAAATGGGTTGTGTAGATCCCTGTGTTGTGTCTCTACATGTGTCTGTATATGTGCTGTGCTTGTTGTCTGTGGGGTGTTTATGTTTATCTATACATTTGTGTTGTGAGTGTGTGTAACCAATTTAAATGTCAACAGTCCAAGTAACTCACTGAGAAATTAAATGTTTGGTTGTACAGGGTACAACATCTCGAACTCATTGTTTGTAATAACTTCTCTGAGTTACATGCTTATGGGTCCTTATTTATTTTTCTGAAGGGCATGGTAGTTGTTGATATTGTAAAAGCATAAATACATTTTGTCTTATTTTTAATTTGATAGACAAAAGCCCACAAATATTCAATATATGAAAAGAAAACACAAAAAAGTGGATTGTATATGACAGTATGAATCTCTATTAGCTACCTTCATCTCATGTTTTTCTTAATTCTATAATACAATCATTACCTTCATTTCAATGCCTACTTATCTCCGTTTCTCTCTAAATTTCCTTCTGTTCCATTTAGTGCACTTTTTAAATGATTCATTGATGGTCTTATCATTTTTTTTACATCACTAATATTGCCCCATCTTCTCAAGTCTTACTCCCAAACAAAACGAAGCATAAAACCCTACCTTGTAACAATCAACAGAGTTAAGCAAAACAGACTCATAATCCACAGTGTCTCAAAACTGTGTGTTTCATTCTTCATGTCTAGTGCAGAATCTGGAGCCCTGCTCTCCCAGATGAAGAGTCTTTCTCTCAGACAATGTATCTCCTCCCACTGGGCATCCTCACGATGGGATCTTTGCTTACCACCCTCTTCTCCTAAATTCCCATCAAACCTAATGATTTTTGTCTGTGATGCCAACATGTGAAGTGATCTGGATGCAGCAAATAGAGGACTCCTAGCATCAGCCTTTAGACAATGACCCTCCAGCCCATTTAGAACCTTTTCTCTGTTGTTTTAGTAAGTTCAATACATGCATTATATCATTAAAAAATTATACAAGATCTTAGCCCCCAGGTAAGAACCACAATCTGTTCATTAGAATAGTCCTTGACATGCTTCAATTTTAGTTCATTCAAGTTAATGACTCGTGTGTCCTCTTTTGTATTCTCTAAATGCAAATTAAACATCTACATGACTTAACCTATATACATCTTTTCTTTATGTAGAGAAAGTCAGCTTTAGAGTAAGTATTATGGGAAATAGCAAACCCAAAGTTTAAAATAAATAATTTTGGATTTAGATTACTTCTTTCAATAGAAAGTAGAAGAAAAAGAGAAAGTAAAATGTTTCCGCTTAACTTCAATCTTTAAAGGTATAAGCTATCACAATCTCAATCCAAAAGTTTTGTTGAATATATCAGAGATTTGTCTGGTGTCCAGCTTATCATATTTAGTCACCAGTTCTAGAACAAACAAGATATTCCCAATGTCCTCAGGGATCCAATCACTCCAACAAGGCCCCTGGTCCCTTCTACCTTAGCTCACCTCTTTTTCCTGTCTATTTTCTCTCTATTCTCCTGCAACCAATTAAAAACTCCTAGGTAAGAAGGACAATTCCCTTCAGCTTAGACTGTGGTATCTCTTGTTGAATTGAGATAAATATAAAAGTCTCAGGATTTTTAGTGAAGGTTTAAACTAGTCCCTCTGACCATAGGGGAATTTGACTTATTTGTTGTTTTTGAGTCATTTAGTAGTATTAGACTTTTAGTGCCCTCATTTGGGGTTTTCTTGGCAAAGATACTGGAATGGTTTACCATTTTCTTCTCTGGCTCATTTTACAGATGAGGAAACTGAGGGAAATATGGCTAAGTGACTTGCTCAAGGTCACACAACTAGTAAGTGTCTGAGGCCAGATTTGAACTCAGTACTTCCTTACTACAGGCCTGGCACTTTATCTGCTGTATCTGGCATTAAATCAGTTTAACATATCTGAAAAACTTCATTACAACAAGAATCGCATTCACTAACTTAGAGTTTGAAGTCTCTATTTCCCTTCCTGTGTTGAAAATGTGAACAAACTTTGCTGACAGTCATATGACTTAGGAATCACACCTGTCAATTCCTTCCAAATCCCTGAAGATTGTTTACCTAGACCAGCTGACTTAAAGTCATCTGGAGCAGTAGAATTCTCTCTTTTTGAATTGTCATTGGTCTCATCTGTCTCTTCATTTACTATCCCTCATTAATCTCATTTGCTCTCTCTTCATTAACCATTTGGTTATCAGTCTCCTTTTGAGCATGATTTTGTCCTTATTTTTAAGCTAAGCCTCCTTAGAAGAGAAAATTGAAACAAAATGCAAGATAAATGACTGTACCTTTTCTCCATGGTTCATTATTATGAGCTTAGCAATCATGAATAGTATTAGTAATCATGCATGCCTTCTTTGAGTTTCCTCTTTACCCCAATAGTGCTTTATTTTTTCCCCCTTTAACATTTCTTATCACCCTCAGCCCATTCTGAGAATTTGTGGTCCTGAAAGAATTCTTACAATACTATAGGATGCTTTTGTATCCAGCCTCCTTTAGCTACCCTTGCTTCCATCTTCTCTAAATGTCAAAAAACTAAGTTGGTTGGTGAATTTCCTATACTTTCACATTAGGCTCTGTAAACCATGAATCTTTCCAGATTATTTTCCTTTATGTCTTCAGACTGTGATTCTTGACAACTTCTCATCTTACCTGGCCTGACTTCCTCTAAGGAATTTTAAGACATAAGAGAAAGAGAAAGATGGGGAAAGAGGAGGCAGGGGCAGAGGGTGGGGAGTAATTGAGCAGATATCTGGATAATTGAAATCTGCCATTGTGACCTTGTGTCAGGTTTGTGATTTGTACTCTGTCCTGATCAGAGTAAATCTACACTGTTCATTTCTGGGAACATCATCAGAACAGCACATGAAAACCAAAGAATTTCCAAAGTGGGGTGACCAGAATGGATCCCAAGGGTCAGCTTGAAGAACTGAAAGTAGATAACCCAGAGAAGGAAACAACTTGAATGTGCATCTTAGCGTGGGGGAAGAAATGGGGCGGCCAAGACAGATGTCTTTGAAGTACTTTCATTTGGAAGGAGGATTAACCACATTTTCCTTGGTAGCAGAAACAGCATCAATGCGAAAAAGTCACAAAGGAAAACATTTAGAAGTGGTATCAGGAAAGCATGTTTCCCTTCTATGCTTTGGTTTGGTGTGTTTGTAACCACTCTTTCTCACAAATACAAGTGATTTTAAATAAACATGACAAATACTTAAAACAAGAGTCAATCTTAGTATCCTTTCCTATGAAATTGATGCTTAAAATATAATAGCATGAAATATTTAGTTGAATTGTTAAATGTATGTCCCTTTCAATTCTATCTTATCCTGTCTACACAACTCCCCAGTCTGGATCTTCTGGCATGCCTTTCTTTGGCATGGACTTTCTTCATCCTCTCATCTGTAGCATCCTCCCATTGGTGGTCATCCTCTTACCCACTGTTTTTGTTTTTTGTTGGTCCACCAGCATTCAAATCCAAGTGGTCCTGATCTCTCAAACTGACAAGTTTGATGCTAAGGCTAGAAAACCCATCTGGAGATGGCCATTTATCCACATGTATTCAGAGAAACAGAGACAATGAGGTCCCTAAGGATATGAAAGTTGCTCTGGGGTTTACTCAGAAAGGCAACAAATATTCTTAGTCATGTGCTCATTGTCCTAATTAATGCCGGTAAAGAGGGAAGAGAGATTTCCTCTCACCCACTACCCGGAAGTGTTTGACAGCCTGACATTGAGGCAAAGAGCTACACCCCTTTTTTCATTCTCACTGCCATCACCCTAGAACAGTCTGCATGAGTGTTCACTTGACCCAATAGCTTGAGATCAAGGCTGCCTGTCTTCTCTTTCTCACCTTTCATGCCCCTGTCAGGATTATCTTATACCCAAATCCCACTGCTCAGAATACTAAGAAAACAGTTTTCTACTCCAGCTGAATACATTTTTTACTCCTCTACCTGACATTTGGTGTCCTGGAGAGATATTCTCCAGTAAAACAGGCTTATTTTCCTAGCATGCCTTTTTCCCCTTGACTTTATTTCTTTGTTTGTTATAAATGATGAAAATCTAGCAAAATGAAAGAAGCTCTAATAAAGAATTTCCAGCTTTTACCAAATGGATGAAGGAAGGAATAATTGAAGGGCCTTCCAGTGTCCCACGTGTCATCTTTCCATCTGGGTGATTACTTGCTGGGCCATGAAATCAGTCAAACCTTTTTCATTCAGTATTTTGGTACTTCCTCCTCATGTTTATCTTCATGTTTATTATTAAAAGGCAAGGTAGGACATGGCTCAGTCTATTTTGAGTCATATTTAACTCATTTCAACATGGTTCCCATACTGTGTATGTGTGTGTGTGTGTAAAATATCTTCTTTAATGAAAGAATATTTTCTGGAACTTCTACAGAAGTGCCTTGGGCTACTTGAAGGCAAACCTTTCCCAACTTACTGTTTTGATTGCTCAGAGCAGGCACACATGGCTGGCTTCTTTCTTTTCACTCCAAATCATTACCACTCAGCAAATCATTACCTCTCTTTTGGCCTGCTAGAGAGGGGGGTAGGAGGATCAGATGGAAAGAGGGAAAGGGGCAAGAGAGGATAATGACAGGTTGGATGATATGTAATATTTTCTGTCTCTGAATAGTGAAAACTCTGGCCCAGACCGTCCTCCCCCCACCCCAAGCTCAAGTTAGATTCTTGGTGTGTGGGTTCAATCCTGTGAAGGCTGGCATGCCAGGGCTGGCTTAGGGAGGGTGAGGCTGTGTCTGGGGAATCTTGTGGTTCTTTCTCATTATTATTAGTGAGAAACCATGCATATTTTAAAAGGAAGCTTTTAAAGAATCTGTTCCCTGGTGGAATTAAATGTGTTAGTGCCTCACATAATTAAACATTATCCATTGACTTTCCTATTTGAGTGTGGTGAAATGGACAGAATTGATTTTTTTCCCATTCCATTCCTTTGGGGTATAATTGTATGATTATGACAGTGCAGGGCTGGGTAAAACAGTTTAAGAAAAAAATGTTGCCTCAGCAGAGTCAGTGAAAAGTGCTGGAACAAATGTCTTCTGCAGCCCCTAGTTTTTGTTCTGATTGCGTTCCTTAGTTCTTACCTGAGAAGAGCAGATGTCCTTTGTGGGGTTGAAATGTTATCTCTTCCACTTAGATATTTCATTTTGTCTCTGACATCCCATGCCTTCCACTTTAACCATCTGCCAAATGGTAGGCAAGAAAATGAACTCTATTTAAAGTGTGATGAATTGAGAGACCTGCTGGATCCAGGGACCTGAGTCAAAATTCCAGCTATACAGTGGTTTAGAGCAGGAGGTGTTCAGCTTAAGAGTCAGGAAGGTCTGGGTTTCCATCTCAGCTCAAGGTCTTCCTAACCATGTGTCCCTAGAGAAGACACTTACCTGTCTGATTCTCAGTTTCCTTAAATGTAAATGGAGGGAGTTGATCTCATTGGTCCCCAAAGTCTCTTTCAGCCCCAAATCTGTGATCATCTGAACCTGTGTGATTCAGAGTAAATCACTTACTCATTCTAAGCCTTAGTTTCAACATTTTTAAAGACGGGGAACAGAGCTAGTTGAACAAAGTGATTTTTCTGTGTCTTCAGGGCTTGAACACAATTGAACAGGAGAGTTTCTTTCAATACTTTAATTGCCTCCATATGAAACACAGATTATTATTCTTATTATTCTTCTGCTGTGCCCCAAAAGGCGAAGCTAGGATCCAAAAGGAGCCGCTGAGAGGGGCAGATTTCAGCTCACTGTCAGCAGAGCAATCCCAAGGAAGAGCAGGCTGCCTCAAGAGACGATGAGGCTATCTGCAAGCAAGGACCCAAGAGTCACCTAGATGAGACTAAGGAAAGTCTGTGCAGGTTGTAGAGGCTAAGGATGCTACAGGGTCATAGGTTGTTCTACAAGATCACTGAGGTTCCTTCCAATCCTGAGGATCTAAGATGATTCCTCTGAAGTCCCAGGAGACTGATGATTAGCATGATGCCTTTTAGACAACAATGGTTTTGTCTTCCTTAGTAGATTGCAAACTTCTAAAGAATAGAGCTGTGTTTTACATATTTCCCATATCCCCTCTGGTAACTTATTTGGTGCTGTGTCTAGAGTAGTTGAGAAATAAATGGTCTTTGATCTTGTTTAGTTTTAACTAACTACAGGGTTTTAAGTTCTCTGTGCTGATATACACTTATTGTTACTTTTGTTGTATTAATATATTTAGCCATAGATCTAAGAAATAGAGATATGTAAGTATGTATATGTCTCCATACAATTTCACTGATTTCATTTCATTTCTAGAAATGCTGTGATGTTGCAATGAATATGTGGTCTTACTGTTATGACTACTCCCACCAATGGTGTAGATAGCAGCTTAAACATACCTTGTCATCCTTTGTTCCTGAAAAGTCCTTCACTGGTCATCACTCATTGATTTTGAGGACTTCCTTGAGGTTTTGTTTTGTTTTGTATGTGGGTAGCCCATAGGGTGTCCAAAGGTTGTCCCACACCATTGCTATTGGATCAGCCCCCTTCTTTATACTGTCATATATTGTTTGATGTATTTTATGTCATTTCTCTCAATTTCTCACTACCAATACATTGCATCCTACTCACATTTGCTGTGCAAGTTTCCACTGCCCCCATACCACATTTATTTTATGGACAATGCCAGGATAATGGCACCATGAAGGCTGTATTTGAGCTTTCAGAACCTAGGATCCTTTCAAGATCTCACCTTTTGAAACTTAGGAGTCTTTAAAGAGAAGATCGTGGATTCTGAAAGGGGTCCAAAATGTCCATCGCCATGTGTTCATCATTGGGCTGCTTGACTGTTTTGATTGTGAGACCATAGGAAAGGGGGTTGGTGGGGCAAATCACCAAAGGAGTTAAAATAACGTTTGATGGAAAAGAAAGCAGCAGCCTGGCCTTCAAGGAACAGGTGCAACGAGCACCAGCCTTTTCTCTCAAAGTTCCTTCTAAACGTTCACAACTTCACTGTGACTCTGAAGTCCCTAAGAATCTATGCCTGGTCATGCTGCGAAGCCTGTCTTCCCAAAATGTCAGTTAGCAACAGGGTATGTCTGAGCAAATGCTGTATTTTGCCTGGATGCTGGGCAGCTGCTGGTATGGAGAACCTGTTGTTTGTCTCTTGGTGAACTCTTTGGAACTTGGTCATGCCAGGGAAAGGTCCATCCTTGAAGCATTGCTTGAAGGAGACCTCCATTTACAGTCTTCTTTCCCTAGAAAATGGTGCCCAATATATCCTGACTGGGGGAAGCTGCAGAGACAGGCAGAAATAGTTCTTGTCCTCAAAGAGCTTATAATCTAATGTGGGAAAAAACATAGAAAAGGAAGGAAGAAAAAAGATGAAATGAGGTTCCAATTATGGTGTAAGATGGAGAATTCTAAAGGAATATATACTGGTGAGAAATTAAGCATTGAATTAGCTAGAATGAAGGAGATCTATGGTGTGACAAACTAGTGCAGAGAATATTCCAGGAAACTCCTGAGGAGGAAGCATCTTGGGAAAATGGATAGACCTCATCTTTGACCTTGGCTTAGGTTTCCTCTTCCTGATCTCCCTAACCCCACTAACCCATTCCTTTGGCCAAAGGAGGATGTTGCAAGCTTGAATCATCCCATTAGTGGCCTTGAGGCATCTCCAGATTATCTACTAGCAGTATTTGTATTAGGAATCAAGGACAGATTATAAATAGATTAACAGCAAAGAAACTGAGCAAAGCATGTGAAGAATTTTTCTGGTACTCCAAGATTACGACAAGAAAACTTCCAAGTACAAGGAATTTACGCCTTTGCCATATTCACCCCCTATGCTGGAGACTCGTCTCCCTTGGACTCCATGTCACTTTTGGTAAATTGTGTCACAGTTCTTTGGGGAAGTTTTATACCAACTCCTTTTCACCAGCTATTATTTTTATCAACTTGAATCTGCTGTAGAAGTCTTGCTGTGATATGAGTCCAACCAGCCTGAAAGGAATCCTTCTAGTCTTCCCATTGAGGGGATACAGTTGACCTGATGGTCCAGCAAAAGGACCATATCTTTTAATTCTTTTGAATCAACAGCATTTTATTATTCAGTTTGCAGTAGAAAACTCAATAAGTACACTTTTTTGCTTGAATTGACAAAAGATGACTTTAACACACTATATTTAGGATCAGAAAACCTGCATTTATTGAATGTTAGCTCCAATACTTAAGAGGATACCATATATCTGCTTGGTAATTACCCTCTGACTTACAAAGGATCCACTGGCACGTTATAATGTAAACATGGCCAGGACACAGGCCTTTGAGAGCTTGTGATGGTGTGTGTTGTAGACATTGAGTGGATGGAGACACAGAACAGAAGTCAAATGAGAGAATAAGAGACAGAGAGAGTTGTTGGCTAGTGATGCCCCGTTTGTTCACTGAAGGAGGATTAGTTAGGAGGTGCTCAGGTGTGTATGTAGCTCTGTGTGTGTGTGTGTGTGAGTATGTGTGTGTGTGTGTGTGTGTGTGTGTGTGTGTGTGTGCAGTAGTTTTGCGCAACAGATTCTCACACAATTTGAAGGAACAGATTCACGGTTATTTGTGGGTGATTTGTCTAGGTGTGGAAACTTGAATGGACATATGAGAGCATGAAGAGGGTTAAGGGAGAATGGTCCCCACTGTGCCTTAGAATGTGTCCCTGTTCTGGAAAATCAGAGTCAGTTGGAATGCATACTAGGCCTTTCTGTCAATCCTCAAGCAGCACACTTATGGAGTGGGCTATTGAGGACTAATCAAGCCTCTTGTGAGATATCTGAAGGATGACTTCTGACGTCTTGGTTGTCGGTAACTGGGAAAAGAAGACTACGGACTGAAAGGTACAGAGATGGCACTGGGCACAGGGTGGCAAAGGGGACTGTGGGCAGCTTGTTTAAGGTTTCTGAGCTTCACTATCCTCTGCTGCTAAACAAAGATGATTTTCCTATGTATTTGTTCCGTGGTCCTCACAACATTGGATGTGAGTGCATTGAGTGGGAAAGGAACCATGTTGTGGCCTTCAGGGAGCTTATTCTTTACCTTCTACTTCTTTTTTTCTTTCAGCTACAAAATGTTGAGTTTAACCATGATTAAAAAATTAAAATGATAGTAATAAAAACTTCGTCAGTTTTATACTTCATGAATGCAATTGCTCTGTTAGGAATTTCTGAAACTGGTGTGTGTGTGTGTGTGTGTGTGTGTGTGTGTGTGTGTGCATGTGTGTGAAAATGAGGGGGGGAGGGAGAAACAGAGAGACAAAGAGACAAAGAAAGACACAGAGACAGAACCAAAAAAAAGACAGAGAGACAAAGACAGGAAGAGGGAAGAAGTGAGATAGGGAGAAAGAGAGAGGAGACTAAACATATGTGAAAGAGGTACTATGAGAGAGAGAGAGACAGAGAAACAGAGACAGAAACACAGAGAGACAGAGAGAGAGACAGAGAGAGAGACTGAGAGAGACAGAGAGAGACAGAGAAGAGAGAGAGAGAGAGAGAGAGAGACAGAGAGAGAGAAGGTCTCTGTCTTTCTATAGTAGTGTATGAGGTCAGAAATGTTCTTGCAGTTCCTTCTATAATACCTTTTAAAGCCAAGTTGTTTCAAGCTGAAAAATATAGGGGCTGTTGTTCAGAAATCCTCCTGGGTATAAAACAGGCATAATCTAAAACCCACCTGAGCAAGCAAACTCTGAGGTGACAAGCTAGCCCAATCCTGGAAAAAAAAAAAATGAGCAGGATCTCCAGGGAGACAATTTTTCTCCTCCTTTTCTCCTTCAGTAGATGGCTCCTGCGTGAGTTGATAATTAAAATGCTAGCCAGCAGTGAGCTGAAAAGCCCTGCTGGATTATCAGGGAAAGGGGACTTTGAGGCATTGTCTGCCAGAGCGTCCTTGGGGGTGGGGTGGCCGAGTGCCAAGCCTCATTAAGGGGGTGGGGGAATGGAGGGAATGCAGCTGGCTTCCAGGACAACCCCAGACTCAGCCAGCCCTGAGAGTATTCTGAGGGTGGTGGTCCCCCTTCCCTTGGCCCTGGTTCAGAGAAATTCATGCCATGCCCTTCCCCTTCACCCCCTTAATGGTGGGCTTTTACAAGCAGGTTCCTAATTGTTACGTGTCATTCATCAGGAATTTAAAGTCTGTAAGTCAGTTATTGGAAGCCAGATTGTAGGTAGAGATTCTGTACCACCCATGACTTCGCTATTGTCTCCCCTGTTTGAAATGAGATGACGACACTGTGCCAGGTTTCTTAGAACAGCTCCCAATGTAAACAAAGCAGGGGAATGGTCAGTATTTTTTAAGCCTCCTTTCCCTCTTGCCCCCTTTTCTACTCTGGAGAATGGGTGCTGGAGCCATGCCAGGGTGGGGTGTTATGGGCAGCATTCTTTCATACAACTGTTTCAATGAGCTCATAAGGATTTGGGGGCAGTGGTAATTAAAAGCTAGGTAACCTCTGGAGAGGTTTTGATAGAGTAAACAGAGAAAAGGCTAATTGGGAAGGGAGCAGACGATGGCTTGAGAGTGGGCATTTCTGCCAGCATCCATTTTATTTCTTAAACTGAAACTCTCTTTATCCTCTTCAATTGGGAACAGTCTTAAGGTACCCATCAGAACTCACTGAACTTGAGGCTGACGTGGGCACAGTACAAATGTCAGAACATGCCCTGGCCCATTGACCTTTTAGAGATTGTGAGAAGAGGCACATGAGATCCCTATGAGAGAGGCTTATTTCCTGTGGGTAGGAATGCTTAGACATGTGCTTAGGAGAAAGGTTGGAGTGTTACCTGCCACTGAGTCCCAGAAGGATGGACAAGTGCCCTGTGTTTGTTTGGTTTCACACCTCTCTTTGTTTAAAACTCTATAATGACGAGGACCCTGCTGCAAAGGAAAAATTATTTAAAGAAAGTATTACATTACTGTCATTGATAGGATTATTGTGATTAGGGATATTTTTGGTCAGGGAGTGTGTGGGCTGATAGTTGACACTGAGGGACATATGCTTTTTTTTCTGTTACTTGCCATCTTATATCTTTGTTGTTGCTGTTAATTTATTGATATATTTTGTTTTGATTCAAATAGCATTTCCCAGCAAATATGAGTCAGAGTTTCCCACAGTGGGTGGTACCAGCCCCTGAGAAGTACCGAAATGATCCAAGGGGCAGCAGTAGCTTCCAGTGCAATTGTCGGGGGGAGGCATTGATTAAAAATAAGGAGACTGTAAAAGCATGAGGAAAGAAGAGAAGAGAAGGAAATTTTGAAAAAAAGTGTTTCATCTGCTGTGTAACAGAGTTTAAATCATAGTGATTACATTAATTTCCAAATAAACACAAAAAAATGCAAGTTATAATTGGTCAGTGGTCAAGTCCACTGATAGGTCTTAACAAGTAAAAGAGTTAGTAGCTGAGCTTGTAGAACATTGTCAGGATGTCCAGCATGCATCAGCAGGAATATTTGCAAATAATAACTTGTGAACAATGTAATACTATATGGTTACATGATGTAATATTGTGTTCTCAAAATTTCAACGTAGGAAAAACCCCATAAATTTACAATAAATTATTAAATTTAAGATGTCATATATATGTATATATTATGTGTGAGTGTGTATGTATATGAAATGACACAAATTTAAAAAAAAGTTAAAGGGTTAGAGAAAGTAAATTTCCAGAGGAGTGCTGAGTAGTTTTTTTTTTTTAAAGGGAATAATAGGTGGAATAAGTTTAGGAATGACCCACAGAATGGTCATCACTGAGTCTCCTCAGCCAGTACTGCTTCATGTTATGGAGAAATGTTTTTGACTGTGATTCAATAGGGATGTTGAGATTTTGTTCTACCTAGTTCTTGTTGATTTAGACAAGTTTAGGTGACTCTCTCCCCATGAATAACCACAACATAAAAGTGGACCAGTTACCTAGTGAGAAAGAACAGATTGTGATACTTGTACAATATCAAGTGATGAGGAGAAAGTTCTCCAAAACTATGGATGGATCATCTAGTGAATTGATGGAAGGACACCTGAGAGAGTAACATAGCTACTACGGATGAATTGCAGTCTGTTTTGTTGGGAACGCCTTCATAGATGAGATCAAAGATATCTCAGAATATTGGAATACATTAATATTCCCCTACAAATGGATCATTTTGTTGGTAACGATCTCTTTTGGATAAAGCCATGTTAGTGGTATCCCTGAGCCAAGTGGAAAGGAAAGGTCTTTGTATAACTCCAAATAGTTGTCAAGAAACATTAACCCAATTCCTAGCTCTGTGGTTCACGAATAGGTGCACCTACTTCAATCCAATGTTTGTCCAGACACTGCAGATTGCTGGTCACATTTCTAAAGGCCACAAACTTAACTTTGTACTCAATCAACAGTTTCCTTCCTGGACTGTGTTTACGAACTGGCAGGAGAATAAGTCCAGTCTGCCTCCCACCTGGGCTCTGCTTCCTCCAGGTCCTGAAGACCAGCCTCTGTGATGGCAGCTGCCATTCTTGAGAAATTGGCAGAATCAGACAGGAAGAACTGATTCCTTCAGTTCAGATACCAGAAAGGAATCCATTGGGAACTTCTCATGATAATGACAGGGTTTACCTGCCCATTAGTATCTGTTTAAGCATTTACTGAGTGTCTACCATGTGCCTGGCACTACAGTAGCCACTGGGGACACAAAGAAAGGAGAAAGGAGGAAAGAGGGAGAGAAATATATAGAGAGAGACAGAGACAGAGACAGACCAGACAGAGACAAAGAGACAGAGATAGAGAGACACAGAGACAGAGAGACAGAGACAGAGGGAGGAACATTCTCTTGGGAGATTCCACTGAATACTGCAGGGCTCATTCCTCATTCCCTAAACCAATCTAGACAAGTCACTCCCTGATACCACCAATAGGGTTCAGTTTTCATAATAATGGAAAGAAGAATGAAAATTTCTGTGTTCAAACTGTTCTTTAATATATCAATCATGTTGGAACAAATTCATATTTCCAAAACCTGGTTCAAAACAGAACTACCTGTTTCTGATCTGAGATAATATTTAAGATTACTGACTGTAGGGTCAAGGGTCCAGGCTCCCAATCTTATTTTTGATCCTTACCCCTATATGACCCTTCCTGGGCCTTGATTTCTTCACCTGTCAGTCAGTCAGCTGATAAGTAATAAGAAAGCACCTACTATGTGCTAAGCTTTGCCAATGCACATGAATTTCAAAAGCATGTCCCTGTCCTCCAGGAGGCCACAGACTGACAGGCAGACAATATGATCCCACTACGTACAAACAACATTCAGACAAAATAAATTGGAGAGAGTCCACAGAGAGGAGGCATTAGGGGGCATCTGGAAAAGTTTTCTGTAGAAGTTTTGTAATTGTTATTTAACTCTTCTTCAGTCATGTCTGACTCTCCATTACCCCTGTGGGGTTTGCTTGACAAATCTACCAGAGTAGTTTTCCATTTCCCTCTCCAACTCTTTCTACAAGTGAGCAACTGAGGCAAACAGGGTTAAATGGCTTGCCTAGGGTCACACAGCTACTAAGTGTTGATGCCAGATTTAAACTCAAGAAGACAAGTCTGTGTGACACCATTCCAGCCAGTGCACTATGGCACCACCTTGCTGCCCTTCTGTTGAAGGGAGGATTTTTGTAAAATGAAAGGTTGAACTAAATGTCCTCCAAGGTCCCTTTTAACTGCATATCTATGTCCTTCTGCTACTTCATGACTAAGCATCTCTTGAAAGACAATAGAGTGGAGTGGGAAGAGCTTTGGCTTTGGAGCCCAAGATCCTGGGTTCAAATCCGGTCTTTGCCACTTACTATGTTTGTGACCTTAGACAAATAACTTCACACATCAATGCCTCAGATTCCTCAACTCAGAAATAAGGGTGAGGGGTAGATTGGATAACCACTGGAGAAACAGAGGAGCAAGGGAAAAAATGGAACAGCTAGTGGCTACCCTCATGGAACTTATTTATTTGCCACTAAAGGAACATTTATCACAAAACTTTGAGTGGCCTCCAGGGAAATGACACTTTCCAACTCTTTCTGCAAAATTCAGGAGAAGATGGGTAAGAGAATTACTTTTTTTACTGCTACAGTTTAGGTTTGAAGAGGTGGGAGGAACAGCATCTCTTAGAACATCATCTTTCTTCCTTCTCCTTGAAGAGCTCAAGTATATCTAGACTTGGTTCTTTCATGCCTAGAGCAAAAATAATAACAGCAACACTCAAAACAGAGGCTGCTCAATTGCTGAATGTCTCAATGGATTCATTTTACTTGAAAGACTGGCCCTAAAATGCATTTTCTGTGATTGCATTTTTCCTTGGTGAGTTTTCCAGTCTATTCCACAGGAGTTGGCATGTCAATGATGAACCTGTACTCAGGGAAAAGACCCTGCCCCCCTGAGGGAATAGGATCAGCCCATTCTGTGTCAGGATGCTTCTCTGAAGACTGTTTGTATAACTTCAAAATGTCCATGGCATATTGAATAAACCTTCATGAAAGACCACCTTCATTGTGCGATGCATTGAGGCAGATTAGCAGAAAAGTCCCTACATTCATAGAGCTTATAGACTAGTAGATGAAAGGGCAAGGGGGGCTTGGATTAGCTAGGACACCAGTCTTCCCATTACTCCATTTTAAAAATGGTTAGTTGAGACTTTTCATTTCAGTCCATATCAGTCCTAGAGGGTGACCAATGTCATCTTTTTATTTTAAACGTAAAGGTCAACCATGTAGATGTAGACTAAAAGAGAAGGGACAATTGTAATCATTGGCCAGTCTCAACCTTTTTTATTTTGTGTTTGAGAAAACAGAGGTCCATCCATGTTAATTGAATTTCTACAGTCTGACAGGAAGTATGAGGCTAAGACAGAATGTTGACCCATGTTCTCTAATTACAAAGTACTCTTTTTATTCTTCCACAGTGCCTTCCTTGACCTCATGGAGCTTATATTCTAGTAGACAGGAATGCCAAAAAAGGGGATTTGGAATAACAAAAACATCAGCGAAACAAACTTGACTGGGTTCGTTCACTGCAGGATTACTGGCTGCCCACTCCCACACATAGATAGTCACTGTATTTTCTGAATGTAAAGGCCAACCATCCAAATCATATATTTACAAACCCAGAGATGAAAGTGAGCATCAGTATCATCTATTCCAACTATCTCATTTTACAGTTGAGGGAATTTAGTCTTAGAGACATGAAGAGAGACATAGTTTCTGAATGTAAAAGTTATCTCTATAGATCATTGATTCAGAGTTGGAAGGTCATGGATTCCAACTTCTCCATTTCATACATGGAGAGATGGTAATTGAGAAGTGAAAGGATTTGCCCAAGCTCACAGAGTTACTTGGTGGAAGAGGTAGTATTTCAAACACTACTGTCTGATTATGGATCCAGGACTCAGTTTATGGCATCCCATTGCCTAAGCAGTCAGACCAATGAAGTCAAATTTCTCACCTCTCTGAGTGTCTAAAGGGGCAGTGTGCAGAAAGGGGTTTGTCTGGAGCACATAAAGAGGTGTGAAAAAGAAAATAAGCCTTCATCTCCAGAATCCTGCACACATGGCAGAAGGGTAGCTTCTCAGTGGGGAATGAAGGTACAGGGAAAGGGGATATAAAGGTGGAGAAGTGTACTGCACAACATTGAAGTCAGTGGACTGCGGAGGCTTCAGCACCGATGAATCCTTGCGCCACAGGTAACCCACATGCACACAGCACTAAACAGATTTATTTCTATGACAGGCTGTTTCTAGCTCAATGAACCCTGGGAATATAAATATCTGATAGGTGAAATATAACTACAAGAGCCCTAGTGAAAGTGCTTTCTATTGGTAAAATGGAACTGCCCTCAAACCTGATAAATTCTTCTTTGAGAACCAGCATGTCAGAGAGGGTAAAGAGCTTGCTTCAAATTCAGAAAGGTCTGGGTTCAAGTTCCACCACTGACATGCACTGACTGACTGGCCATGGAATCCTGGGCAAGCCTCCTTACTTTGGAACCACAGGCAACTCTCAAAGTGTGTAAGGTGGGGAGATGTTTCTTTGCCTCAGTGGATGGATTTTCTACCTGGGGATTCTCTGTATCAGTGAAATCATAGATCTAGTCAGAGGAATTAGTAAAAAATAAAATGAAATCTTCCTGATTCACTCAGTCAGCATAGCAACCAGGTTATAAGAGAATCAGGGGAGGAATTTTCTTGTTTAGGGACATTAATTCTGCCAGCTGATGCATTGTTGTCTTTGTAGTCAAATGCTTGTGCCCTGCTGCATTTCTAGCGGTTGACAAGTCCTGTTGATTTGGTCTCCACATTGTCGTGAACATCTATCCCTCGTCTCTGACCCTGATCCTAATTCAGACCTTTATTTCCTCTCTGATTCCACTCTAAGTTCCTTGCTCTGCCCCGCTCACCCCTAAATGCAGCTCTGACACCATCGCCAAAATAATTGGCAGGCACAAATCTAAACATATCACCTCCTCAAGTAACTCTAGTCATTGATTCTCTTTGCAAATAAGGTGAAATGTAAAAGCTACAGGCTGGCATTTAAGGCCCTTTCAAGTCTGACTAGCCCATCTTCCCAGAATTATCATACATTATTTCCTTTTTCAGCATCTACATTTCAGCTGAACTCATCTACTTGCTGCTTCCCAAAAGATCATTGTATCTCTAGCCTCTGTGTGCCTTGTACTATCAGAGGTGGGATCCCTGTGATCTCGAGACCACATGTGACTTTGAGGCCACAGGTTCCCCACCCCGAGTCTATTTTCCATGCCTGAATATATTGCTTCCTCACCTGTTTCTTAGGGCACTCCACTTTCTTTTAAAGTATAACTCATAAATTTCCTGAGTCTTTTTGTAAATGAAGGGAATGGCCCACTCCATACTGAAACCTATGATCCATCCCCTAAATCTACATTCCACCTCTTTCCTGATCTCCCTGCCTGCTGGGTTTTTTCCTTCTTACAACTATCATCCTTAATCTAGATCTTTAAATCTTTACAAGTTATTTTCTTTGGAAAGTTGATCTAAAGGACCTTTTTGGGGGATTTGTTATTTGTTGACATGCACAAAGGGAAATTTCAGTGAATGCTTGTTAGACTGGATCCCACTGATTTCCAAGAAGCTATCTACTGGAAGACTTAGAATCAAGAGAATTGGACTCAAATCAAGACTCAACCACAATGTGATCATGAGCAAGTGACCCATCCTCTTTGAGAGTGTAAATTAGGAATAAGATATCCCCTTCCTCACCATGCTGAGAGCCATAGGGAATAGAGCTGGGCTTCCGCTGGTGTAGACCAGAGAGAAATCCCCATTGAGGAAGGTCCTCTCAATGCAGTTGGCACTTCCTGTTCAACATCAAGTCTTAGAGGTGCCCGGAGCACCAAGAGGTGAAGCAACCTGTCCAGGCTTCTGCTGCATCTGGGGCAGAGGCAACACTTGAATCTCTGTCTTCCTGATTTTCCTCACTTCATGTGGTGACTCCATGCATTTTCACTGTCTGCCACCTATGCTAGTAATGTTCTTCCTCTTCACCATCTGGCTTGCTTCACCTCTCACCTAAAATCTCACCTTTCCCCAATACCCTTAATGCTAGTGCCTTCCATTTAGAGTTTTCTATGATTCATTGGTGTGTGTATGTGTGTATGTGTATATACACATATACTCACATGTATAGGTATATATAAATATATGCATATGTGTATGTATGTATATACATGGATATGTGGATATGTGGATATTTATATATGTGCACATATACAGGCATACATATATGTGTGTATGTATATTTTTGTAACTAGGTTTTATGTTGTCTCCACATTAGACTGTGCACCCCCTGAAAGCAAGAAATGCTCGATTTGTTGTTGTTTCTTTGTCTCTCCAGTGCTTAGCATAATGCTTGGAACATAGAAAGCCCTCACTAAATGCTTGTTGACTTGACTTCCAGGACTTTGAAGGTTGTTCTATATCCTTGGTTTTTCAGTTGTGTCCAGCTCTTCATGAACCCCTGAACCAACAGTCTGTGACATTTTCTTGGCAAAGATACTGGAGTGGTTTGTCATGCATTCTCCAGGTTTATGTAGGCAGGGGTTAACACTGCTGCCCAGGCTCACACAGCTGTAAGTGTCTGAGGTCAAATTTGAACTCTGGTCTTAATGACACCAGGTCCAGTGCTCTATCTACTTCACCACCTAGCTTCCCCTTTTTTTAACCATTATCCTTTAAAACTACCCCCCACCCCCAAAAAACTGCCTGTCACCCAGTTGTAATAATAGGTAAGTATGTGAAAATGCTTCATTTTCATTAATGTCTAGCAGTCATGAAGAGATATTCTATTCATTTAAGACATTTGGATCCTTAGGGGGCAGGGAAGGTGTCTTTTCTCTGATTTGTTCAACACTTGGGAAATGCTTGTGTGGATCCAGGATTGCCCTCTGGGTAGTGGCTCAGATTTTGACAACTTCATGCCATCACAACCTCTGTTTGCTTTTCTTCTCAATTCTCAGGAATACTGCATATTTCCTGGATTCTCTGCAATCCTATGAATAATCAATTCTCAGGTGCTTCTGGAGTCAGGTGATGAGGATGCTGCAGGCATCAGGCTAGGTTGGCCTGGGCTGGTCATCTCTTCCTCTCACCATGGGATTGGGCCCCTTCTATTGGGAGGTTTTGCTGTAGAGGTCCTTCAGGAGACTCCTTTAACTTAACTTCTGTGACAGTCACAGGTTGCTCCCTTTCAGTATAATGAGCAGCTCTTCTCCCCTGTCAAGGACAACAAGATCCAAGATACTTCAGAAAGTCCCAACTCTCATGGGACCCTTCAAATAAATCAGTGAAGAGCTGCTGTCTAGTAAAAGAGGGCTTCAGTCTATTGCTGCTGAACTCAGAGGGCACGAGAAAGAGAGAGAAGCTATTGACGGTTTGCTTTTGACTTGATGCAAAGGATCACTCTTGAATGATCACCGGATCCACAAGGGAAGTGAAAGGTAGTGAATTCCTCATCACTGAAAATATTCAGACACCGTATGATTACATTTCATCAGTCTTCTGGAGATGATTCTAGTTCAGACAGAGGTTGAGCACATAGACCTCTGAGTTCCATTCCAACTCCAAGATACCATGATTTTAATATCCTCTAAGAACGTTGCAAATACTTTAAATTACACTTCATTTTTTTGTCAATGTGAATAAGCAAATTCCCTTTAATCTTTGTAGTCAGTCTATCTCTTCCCCCATCAACTTTCTTTATGAATTTCCTGTGAATCTTTTCCAAATTCTGGAATTGTGTTGTACTTTCTCCCTTGATTCCAGTGTGGAATAAATCAGAGCCTATTGAGTTTCAGGGCCACCCATGTCAACAAATGGTTAAGCTCACTGAGCCCAAGGCCCTGGAACCTTCTGGTGCTGAGCCAGGTGAGCAAAGAAGAGAGAAAGGCAGCACCTGCTGATGAGTTTGGAACAGCCGGGGGCCATGGATAGAATGTAAACACGTTCTGAAAACCTTATTGTTTGACTCTGTGCCAGCGTCTTTTGGGTTCTTGTCATGGAAAATATTTCATCTGAGGTCATATAGTCAGCAAAGTAGCATTTAATACCCTCCAAGGTGCCAATTCGTTGCCCTCTTTTGTGCTAATTAAATTAGCAAAGAGCTAACATTTCATGAATCCCCAAAAGCCTGTCTTTCAAGAACACAGATTGCAAAAGAATGGAGAAAAATATAGTGTGATTTCTCTTTCTCTCTTCCCACCTTTGTCCCCCTTAGCTCCTCTCTCTCTCTCTCTCTCTCTCTCTCTCTCTCTCTCTCTCTCTCTCTCTCTCTCTCTCTCACACACACACACACACACACACAGACAAACACACACACTGTTTGCCTAACAAGAACACACCCAACATTTAGAGCAAAAGTTAATGTCTGTGCTTCCCCATAAACTGGGATCTGGTGCCTTAAGCTATGTTTTTAATTGTTGTTAAGCTTCGAGATTTGAGAGGAGCAGAAAGGAGGTGTAGCTGACTGAGGTAATGAAGGCTGCTATTCCTCTTCATGGAGGACTTTGAATCACTTTTTCTTCCATTTACATTGTTTGGGGGAAGAGAACCAGTGAAGGCTAGAATGGAAGTGGAATGGGTAGGCAGGAAGCTTGTTATGTCCTGCTGTGAGAAAAAGTAAGAACCAGCATCTAATAGAGAGTCAATCATGTAGCAGACAGCACCTTGGATGGATTTAGATGCAATTAAGTCCTTAGAATTCTTGGGCATTAAATATGGAGGAGACTTCCAGTTACACAGGGCTTAAAATCTGAAGGAATTTGCCAATTTTTAAATTATTAGAGATGAGGAATCAGAGCAGAAAGAGTCCCCCTTAATTAATCACTCTCTCAATCAATCAATCCAGAAGGATTATTTCAGTGGGCACTAGGAATCCTAATTCCTCTCATCTTTATGCTTAGGTCTTCTCTTATACATGTATCTTTGTTAACTGCTTCTGAATTCTCTTTAAGGTAGGAATTGCACTCATCTTTTGCTCTTATTTCCAGTATATAATAAATTCCAGGGGCCAGTGGGATTCTGGACCACCTATATTAATTAGATGCTTAAGCTTACTGAGCCCTTGACCATTTTGGCCACAAACCAAATGTGCAGAGGAGAGAAAGAAGGCAGTGTACTTGGCTCTGACAACACTTTATAAAAATCACTTTAGTACTTTACCTAAAGTTACACATGTAGCCAAGTGGAAATTTGAGCTCAGAAAGAGTGTTTCCCCTCATAAAGCAATAGCTGACCTATTGGAGATACACACAGAACACATATTTCACAGACACATGCACACATGTGTGTACACACATTCACTTATATTTCACATATACACTCATATGTCTAAATGCCCTCTGATGTTCCTTCTAGCTCTCAAAAGTCTATCATTTTATGACCCTGATCTCAGGACTCAGGATCACACAATTTGAGAAGAGGAAGGGGGTTCCATGATCACCTCATCCATCTCACATCCCTTCTCCCAAAAATATTCCTCATATAACCTATACAACAAGTGGTTGCCTAGCCTTTTCTTATAGAATGAATATCTGTCAAGTACATTTAAATTGAAGTACAAGTTCTCAGGTCATGATCTATGGGTGAGGTGGGCTACCAAGAACCTCAGCATCAATGGGTACTTCCTTAGGTCTGCCTCCCCAGCTCCAGCCTATTCCAACTTTTGAGCCCCAGCTGTAAAGCTTCCACAGCCTTATTCTCCCATATCCACTTCTTGATTTGGTGTGGTTTTCTGAATTATCTTCCTCTAGAATGTTTCTGTTTTGCCACACCCACATATTAGTTTTCCCCTAGATTCAAGCCTGTTAGTCTGAACCTGACTCTGGTTGTGTTTTGTCAGTTTCCTCATCAGTGAAAAGGAGAGGTTTGTACTAGAGAACCTCCAAGGTCCTTTATAGCAGGAGAACCAGAACTCTGGAAAGGGTCCTGGTTATTTCTGCATTATTGAAAATAGTCTACTGAACTCCACTTGGCCCAAATCTAAATCTTTGAGTAGATGTAGCCCCTCCCACCAAACCCTTACCACATGGCCCCTGGAACAAGTCTTGTCTCTTATACTTGTTAGAGACTACCAGCTCAATCCATTTCCAAGACCACCTTCATGGAAAATATTGGTGGACATCAAGTGTAGGTGTTTGGTTAGCCAGGAAATAATTTCCCAGTCATGTCAATTATAACTGTTGAGGGAGAGGATTCATTGAAAGCCCCAGATTTAGAATTCAAAGAAACTTTAGAAATTACTTATTTCAATCCTTTCATTTGATAGGTGAGAAAACTGAGACCCAGGGAGGTGGTGAATTGTCCAAAGTAAGATAATTAGAAAGAATCAGAAACAGTATTCAAAACTAGGTCCAATGACCCCAAAATGACTCCTCTTCACATCATCCTACTATTACATTTTAAACCTCAAGCTCAAACTTTTACTTTTTTCCAGTTAGAAAATAGAAAATGCTGGTGAATTCTATTATTTAGGTAGAGAGTCTAAGAAGATAGACTGACTGATATCTCCCTGGTCATGCAGGTTTAAACTTCATTTGGGGGCAACCATGGAGGGAGTAACAGGGCATGTGTTGTTACTTTAGCCAGCTTGGCAAATTTTCATTCCCTTTGGATAGAAGCAAATTTGCACACAGCACATAAATTGACATATGAAGCAGTAAATAATTCCATTGTGCAAGATGTTTTAATGGACTTGAGCCAAAATGCTCCATTAACCACACATCCATAGAATATTCATTGAGTTTGCATTCTGTTGAAAGAAAGGAAGAAAGAAAGAAAGAAAGAAAGGAAGGAAGGAAGGAAGGAAGGAAGGAAGGAAGGAAGGAAGGAAGGAAGGAAGGAAGGAAGAGAAAGAAAGAAAGGAAAGAAGGAAGGAAGAAAAGCAGTACAATGAAGGAGGTTTAGAAATGTCTTCAGCCCCTGAGGAGGTGGGAGAGAGGAAGAAGACTTCAGAGGTATGCAAAAATTTTTTTTAGAACTTTTTTGCTTCTTTCTTTTTTCTCCCCAAAGGATTAAGTATAGAAATGATTGGGTTTCAGCTTTCAAAAATAGTTGTCAAAATCTGAGAACAGGGTGGGAATTTGTGCCAAATGCTCTCCTTCAGTCTTCGTTGTTCAAAGTAGCCAAATCATGTCTTGTACACACTGAAGTGTGTACTCAGTGTGTGTGTTATGTGTATGGACATGTGAGTTTGTAGTGTATTCTGCACACATGCAGAAATTGGCTTGCATTTTCAGAAACCAGAACAACCTCCCTTCCCCAAACTGACAAACTCAGGAAGTGACAGCTTTGGATTGGCATCACCATTAAGCTTGGGCTTTTCACTCCAGAAATCCCAGGATTTGGTTTCCAAGATAAATGAGACATCCATGGTACTTGGTTGGGATGTCTAAAGTTTCAGGCTTTTTGTTTTAGTCTCAATTGGGTGCAAAGCCCATGAGCTTGGATTAACCTTCATCGCTGCATCCAGATAGGGCTAAAACCGCAGAGCACAGTTTCTGAAGGATGCATGCCAAAAGTAAAACCCACGGATATTCTAGGCATATTACTCAGTGTCCCCCCTTCCCCCAAGCCTGCCACCACTCCAGCTTCTCGATTCTATCGAAGGAATCTCTCTGGCACTGCTGAGCACACCACGCCCAGTGCACCTGGGCCTTTGAGGTCTGTACTGGAGGAAGATGGACTGTCCTCTTCTGTGTATGTAGTAATAACAATACTACTAATAATAAGTTGGTGGCAGAACAGCAAAGTATAATATTGCTTTGCTACAGATGAATGAATTGACATTCCCTCACCCACTTCTCTGCATTCATACAATCTGCCTTCCATACCTGGACCATGCTCACTCCTTACATCGAACTTTCAAAGCCTTTGTCTTCCTCCAGGGCTCAACTATATCTTCTCCTCTTTTGAAAAACTTTCCCTGATTTCCTGACTTCGCTAACTTTTACTGTTCTCTCCCACCTGTCATTTTTCTTATCTTATATTCTACTCACTCAGTGTATCTACCCCACACCACTCCTTACTTCCCAGTAAAATGCAAGCTTTTTGCACACAGGTGTTGTTTCATCAGTGGCTTGGTATCCTCAGTGCCAAGTGAGCACGGTGCTTGTCATTCAGTAGACAGTTAAGGTATACTTGTTGAATGGAAAGGAATGGAATTTTACCAGGCTGGATTGATTCAAAGGAAGAATTTGAGCAGTCTACCCAAACTGCTTTCCTGAAACAAGATGAATCAGCAGTGATTCAGGAAGGTCACCAATGCCAAAGTCATTGCCAAACCCAGTAGTCTTCCTTCCATAAATCCCCATCCTACTACACCTCTCTGAGGGATATAGCTTTGAAGCCAAATCATCCCAACATGAGATTTTGTTCCTTCCTCAAGTATTTAGTGCTTCTCCCGTACCCATTGACTAGATCTGTTCTGCCTTCTTTCTTGATTCTTTTTCTCCTCTTACTTTCCATGTGGGGCTGGGAATTTTCCAAAGTGCAGGCATGATATCTGCATTCTGCAGTTCCTCTTCTACCCTTTCCTCCCTAAGATCTTATTTATTGCTAGGATTTCAATACTCACCCAATGCAGACACTTTCGAAATAAAAATCTCTAGCTCTGCTTCCCTCCTATACCACAGTTTCTATTTTCCAAAAGGCAGTTGAGTTTTTCTACCTGAGAGCCTTGCCATCATCTGAAATTCAAAATCTGTACCAAACCAATGTACTAGTACCACACACATTACTATTTTTCTTAGGGTCCCCATTTTGGGTAATGGCCACCTTATTCTCCAGGACATTTGGATTCTAAGGTTTGGATTCCTTGATTCTTTCCTCTCTGTTTCCACCTTGTCCAATTAATTTTCACACCCTCTTATTCCTGTGCAATGTCTTTTTCATGTAGATGAAATGGGATATCCACAGCTGAGAAAGCTGATGTCCCTTAAAGATATCAGTACAGATGACTTCTATGCATCTGGGCAATGGGGGATGCCAAAAGTGAAAGACCAGGCCAATAGCATCCATCAAGAATAGAAATGGATTTTGAACTGTATCTGGGGCAGAGAAAAACACAAAGTACTTTGCATATAACAGCTGCACCAAATCCAAGAATATCTTTCCTCCTAGAAAAATATGGAAAAAGGTGTTGGTCACAAATTTATCTTTTTAGTTGCCATCCTACTGAAAGTTTCAGTGACTTACCTGGCATCACATAATCAGAATGTTCAATCTAAGGTTTGATTCCAAGGTTCCCTTCCTTCTGGGCAGGTTTTGGTGTACTATACTGAATCAAATAATTGTTAAATGCAAGGAAATTGAAAGTCCCTTTCCCGGAACAGACATTAAACCTCAATGTGAAGCAAGCCCTAGGACTGACTCCGTCGTGGATTCTGTAAACCACGGGATCGTGGCATCTTCTGTGGAATCAGGAGCACAGAGCCTTGAGCTCAATGGGAACTGCAGTCCCCTTTCAGCCATTCCTGAGAAGTGGTTGCTCATTCAATGTCAAATGGAATGACTACATTAATCAATGTATGGGAATTTGAAGGTCATTGATCCCTCATTTTGCTAAGTGAGGAAACTGAGGAAACTGAGGAAACTGATGACCAGAGATGTGATTTGCCCAAAATCATATGAGGAGTTATGCAACAAAGCCAAATTGGGAATCTGGGTCTTCTGTCTTCAGATAGATCTTGTTCTAAAGAAAGACATTTCTTCACATTCTCTCTGAAACTGCCCATTCATTTTTAGCCAGCTCCATTGTAATTGTTGGGAAAAGAGTCCTTACATTTGACCCAAATCTGCCTCTTTTTACCTTCTGACCATCCCATCAGTTCTATGCCCTGTGGTTACATAGAATGCATCCAATCTCTCCTTCTTGAGACATCCCCAAATACTTGAAGGAGGCTAATCTGTCGTTTCGAAATCTTTTTGTCTCCAAGCTCAGCAATCCATGATTCTTCATTTCTCTTGCAAGAGCCAGGCTTGTCTCAGATCATTATTTACAATGACTAGAGGATTGCAAAGGGAGAGGGAAGAGAGCTGGGTCCTTTTACCTGCCTCTACTTATCCTGCTTCTCAGCCATCCTAATGTTTTGGGTGGATACAAAGTTTTGATGAGGGTTAGGTAACTGTGTACTCAAGGTCACATGTGGCCCTCTAGGTTCTCGAGTGTGACTGATTAAATCCCAACTTCATCGAACAAATCCTTTGTTTTGGTAAGTTTGGATTCCTTCAAAGGGTCACATTTGAGGACCTAGAGAGCTACATGAGGTCTCAAGGACACAGGTTCTTCCCACCTCGTCTAGGACCACTTTTGGAGAACCATACTTTTCTACTCAGTGGCTAGGATAATTCCTTCTGGCTCTTGGACTTTGAATAGCATGGCCTTAGCAAACATTTCTTAATTTGAATGAATTAAGTAAATAAATTTATTTCTGCTTTGTGGACAATACACAGAGACTGACAGAAGATCATAAGAAAAGAAGACTCATGCAGTGGAAAAATCACCACTCTTGAAGTCAGCTCTGACCTGTGATCTGTGTGATTCTGAGCCAGCAGTTAATTTCCCTGAGCATTGGTTGTCTCATTTGTAAAAGGGACATAGTACTTGGATGACCTATTTCACAAGGGTTGTCATGAAGGAATTACTTTGTAAATATTTATTGGAAAGAATTTCAAATGTCTCTGTCAGGCTTAACTTTCCGTGACTCCATTTCTCCCTCACATGATATTACATGTGGGTATTACTCTTCCAAGCTCAGGGACTTTCCTTAAATTCACCTTCAGAATATGCCATTTCTGAGATTTTGAAGGTCGACTGCAACAGTAGCTTGTTCTTGATGTCATTTGTCTTTTACCAAAAGTAGCTCGGGACTGGAGGATCTTTTTGGTGAAAAGGGGTGGGGTTGGCAATGTCATGGATGGATTACTGGCCTAGAAATCAGGACTCTGAATTTGGATCCTGCTTTTGATGCTTCTGTGCAACCCTGGACAAGAAACTTAATCTCAGTCCAATTTTCTTATCTGTAAAATGGGACTAGTAATAGCATTTACCTCAAATGTAAAAACCAAACAAGACAATTTCTATAAAGTGGTTTACAAACATTAAATTCTTGTATAAATATTAGTTATCATAACTATTTGTATTTATAATTGAATCTCCCTAGTCAAGGGCACGTAAGTTATAGAAACCTCAGTCTGAATTGTCTTCCTTTGGTTGTATCCTTATAAATCTGACGCTGAACCATTCATTTTTAAGGAGGCAGGGTGAAGGCATACGCATCTCTTGGGGAAAGAGCGAGGAGCAGTCCCTTTTGTCCCGCTGGAACCCTTGGTCCACTGAAGTTCCTTATGCTACTTTTACAGAACACCCCATGAAGAAGAGCAGTGAAAAGTTCAGTGAAATTTGTAAGGTAGGTATGACTTTGGATGGTTCCCCTGGGAAAGTGTGGCTCAGAAGTCACAAGAGTCCAAAGATACAGCTGCTGCAAGCATTAAATGATGGAGTATACTCAGACTATTTAATTTTATTTTGGCTACCTTCAGTGTGCTAGTTCAAGCCTGTTTGACCTTCAGGATACTCTTTCCTCTATGTGGGTTTCAGTTTTCCCAACAGTAAAATGAGAGGTGAACTGGACCATTGATACTTAACCTAATATCTGTTTTTTTTTTTTAAATTATCAGTATTTTCTGGCTCTTGCATCAGTATACTTATCCCAGCATGCTTACTCCTTCCTTCCCCTACTCAGTCATCCTATTTGAATAAAATAGTATTTTTTACAGAGGCAAAAAAAGGTCAGAGCAACCTATCAGTACACTGAAAAAATCCAAAATTATCTGCAAAGTCTAACACCTGTGGACCTTTCACCCCCATGAAGGGGTAGTTTGGCAATGTCTGAGCATCTCTCTTCATTTCAGTCCTGTTGGATCTCTACACTTTGGTTACATTTCCTTTAGATTTGTTGGTTTATGGTTTTTCTTTTCATTTCCACAGTTTTAGTCATCGTGTGTGTAGTCTTCTTGGATCTATTGATTTTACTCTGCAATAGTTCAGTAGATCTTTCAAGACTTCTCTGTATCCATCACATACCATTTCTTACAGCACAGTAACATCCCATTAGATTCACATATCATACTTTGTTTAGCCATTCCTCAGCCACTGGGCATCTATTTTGTTTAAAAATGTTAGCTATCATAAAAAGTTCTGTCATGAGTCTTTTGGAGTATATGAGGACTTTTTTTCCGCCTAATCAATGATTTCCTTGGAGTATAAGCCTAGTAATAGAATCACTCATTCAAAGGGTATGGATATTTTGGTCATTTTATTTGCATAATTCCAAAGTATTTTCTTAAAATGATTATACCATTTCACAGTTCCCCTAACAAAGTATTAAAGTGACTATCCTTCCACTCGTTCATCCAAAACCAAACTTCCAGTAAATAGCAGGTCCAGGGTCAGTATCCAAGTCTCTTTATTTAATAGCTCAGTATTCTTTCCTTTGGGCCATGAATCTTTCTATATGGATGCTATAAATGATAAATGAGACCCTAAATATTTCTGAACCTTTTATTATTTTTAGCTCATTTTATGTATTTCTTGAGGCTTTTCAAGGTAGAGGGATGTGATGGATGAGTATGAGGTACATCTAAGCCCATCTGCCCTTTGGAGTCAAGAATAGCTAGGTTCATAAATCCCTGCTTCTGATACATACTACCTAAGTACCCACTGATAATGTCCTTAGGCTCTCCAAGTCTCAGTCAGCTCTCCAAGCAAGATTCCATTGATGATGATAATATGGGAGAGCTGATGATCCGCTTTGGGGGAAGCACTTTCTATTCTGCAGATTCCCCATCCTGATGTAATCCCACATGTAGAACAAATATAGCTCTTCCTTTCATTTTTCCCATTTATCCTCATTGTAACCATTTAAGGTACCTAGTGCATGTGTCCCCACCCCCATTTTTCAGATGAGGGAGTGAAGGCAGCTTCTTATCCCAAAACAGGTGTGCTCTTTCTACAATAAAACACTAGCTCTTAATTTAAATTTAGATCCCAAAGCATTTACTTGTCTTCCTACCATAGATTTTCTTCTTTGGCCCATGTGCCTGCTGGTTCACCTTTCTGTAATTGAAAATCCCAGAGAGTAATCTCCTAGGGATTGAGAGCTTTTCAAGCCCAGACGGTGAAGGCCTGACTCATTGGAGACAGAGGTCCTGGTAATGTTTCCTATTGTGCAGTGTGCACGTGGCAGCAGCTTGTGGCCAGAAGGTTGGAAGGACTCGCCCAAGAAGGGAATTTGGTCCCCCAGGCATAAAACCTGTTCTTGTCACCCTGTGTCAACAGGAAGCAAGGGGTGGCTTTGCCAGTGAAAGGAGAGATGATGAGTGGGAAGTTTTGTTGGCATTTGAAGTGAGCCCCTGTGAAGGGCCCAGCAACAATGGAGGTTACGGGCAGGAGACTTAGAGAAACAAAAACGCCAAACCACCAGCAGTGTGCATGCAGCCGGAGATGTTAGAACTTGATCCTCTTTTGTTGAAAGAGGGGAATGAGGGGGGGCAGATTTTTCAGAGAAATATGCTGCCGGTGGCACTCATGTCAGGTTACATGACTTTACTGTCACCCAGCCTGAGCTCAGCTGCCAGAAATTCTCCAAAGGAGAGCCTTTCTGTCCCTTTTTTGCACTCCACATGTGTTGTTTCTCTCCTCATTCCCATTAACTTCCTTCTTCATGGTTGGCAGAGAAATTGCTGCAAACTAAACACATTTGACCTCTGATGAAATGCTAAAGTACATATAGGGGAAAGTGTATCTACCTTCTTTTTTGACCCTTCCATTCAGAGTTGATAAATTTTAATAAATATAATTTATTATTATAAATTATAAAATTTATAAATTTTAATGAAACCTAAGACCAGAATTCTAGGGAAAGACAGAATCATAGATTGTTGTAGGTCTTCAATTCAATGAATTTGAAGTTGGATTTTGATCCTCAAAAATGGCAAATATTTTATCTCTTTATGTCCATATGTCTATATCTATTTGTAAAAAACATTATATAAATGTAGAGGGGCACTAGGCAGTACAATATTTAGAGCATTGGGTTTGGCACCCGGAAGACTCATCTTTCTAAGTTCAGGCTTGAGATATTTACTAGCAATGGGATGCTAGACAAATCAGTTAACCCTGTTTTTGGCTCTGCTTGCACATCTGTAAAATGAGGCAGAGAAGGAAATGGCAAACTGTTCCAGTACTTTTGCCAAGAAAACCCCATGTGTACCCTCACACATATTCACACACACACGTATATGTATGTATGCATCTATGTATATGTATTGTATATCATATATAGATACAGGTCTATAGAGAGATGAAACACTATGTATAAATACGCTTATATATTCAAATAGGAAAGAGAGAGAAAAAATACAAACAGTTGACATTTTTGTTAGATTGCTGTTGTTGAGTCATTTCAGTGTTGTGTGACTTTGTGACCCATTTGGGCTTTTCTTAGCCAAGTTCCTCGAGCAATTTGCTATTTTCTTCTCATTTTACAGAAGGGGACCTGAGGGAAATGGGTTAAGAAACTTAGTGTCAGACAGTTATTAAGTGTCTGAGGCTAGATTTGAACTCAGGTCTACCTGACTCCAGGCTCAGCATTCCATCTACTGTGCCACCTAGTGTGTGAATCTTGGATTTAGAACTGAAGGGGACTTCTGAGGTCATCTAGTCCAACCATTTCATTTTACTTGTGGAGAAACTGAGAGCTAAAGTTATATGACCATGCTTTTGCCCTTAGTAAATGTCATAGGCAGTATTGGAACTTCTTGACTCTTAATCCATCAATTTATCCACTATCTCACAGTACTCGGGCTAGGCCAAGTGAGTGTCTGCTCTGTCTGAAACTTTGTGGAGATACTGTTCATAGGATACTGTCGGCAGCAGATATAACTGAGAGGCAATGCACTGTCATGCAGAAATCACTGGCTTTGGAGTCAGAAGGAATGGCATTGAACAGTTCAACTCTGCTCCTAATTACCTATGTAAGCTTGACCCAGGCACTTAGCATTCCTGGGCCTGAGTTTCCTCCTCTGTAAAATGAGAGTGAGATTAGATGGCTCCTAAGGTCCCTGATATATCTAGACCTATTCTTCTAGGATGCTAAAACAAAAACACACATCACCTGGCATTCCAAATAGAGGGATTTCTTAGACTGGCAAGCTTGGTTGTGGCTTGAAGGCAAGAAGTCATTCTGTAGTATGTATACCACAAATATTTAGCTCAGAGGATTCCCCAGCCCATATGAGCATCAGTAGTTTCATTGGCACTGGGACAGGGTAGCTTTCTGCCAACCCCTCACAGTGTAGGTCTGTCTTAAAATGGGTCCAGAGAAGGGACAGGGCTGGAGAGGTATCTTGACCTTTATTCATTTGAAAGTTGTTCCTAATGGCAGGCAAATCTCACCACTATAGAAACTATCCCCTTCCCCCACCTTGCCCCATTTTCTGAAAGTAACAATATTCAAGCCTTGACGTATAGCAACATTTCCAGCTCTTCCCATGTTCCATCCTTACCTAAAACTGATCAAATCCCTTTCTTCCTTCAAGACCAGCTAAGGTATCCACTTGTACACAGAGCCTATCATAACTTCCCCCCAAATCTCAGTGCCCTTCTTCCACAACTACTTTGTATTTATCTACTTTGTGTTCATTTTCTTGATCATCTTTATTCTTTATGGACAAATGCATACTTGTTTTACTCATTAGAAGGTAATCTTACTGAAGGCAAGAAATTCCTCATTCCTATGTTATTGTCCCCAGGACCTGATAAAGTGCTTAGTACAAAGAAGGTGATTGCTAAATACTTGTTGAGTGATGGATTAAAAGTGCTTCTCCTGTAGTATAAGGCTCATGGAAAGGAAAGAGAAGTGAGGCATAAACAGCTCAGTGATTTTTCAAACTCTGAACATTGTGAATCATGGTAATACCCAGATAATATCATGGAATTGCAATAAACAAGTTGGGGACAAAACATAAAGGCTGGAACTAAATCTAGATGAAAGTTTGGACTGGGGCAAGGGTCACAGGCTGATCCATGTGGAGCTCTCTGACTCATGAGATGCTCACACTTCTGGTTCAGCTCTAAAAGCCAAGACCAGCTTCTTTATGGGTGGTTGGACAGAACAATGGGCCTTTATGAAGAGTGCTTGTTAAGCTTGAATGAACTCAGAATGAACTGTAACCCACAATTTAATCCAGGTTAGAGAGACTGTTGCTGAAGAAACATACAGCGAGCTCATAATAAGAGAACTTATTTCCGATCATCACCTAGTGTACTGTCTCTTTTGTCTTCTCTTTTTTCCCCTTTCTTTTCACTTCTCATTCTTTTTAGCTTGTTATTACAATACCATTATACCACTGCTCAACTCTTCTGTTCCTCATAGATTCTGGTGTGGATAGAACATGCTGCTGAAATTCTATATATATCAGAAGGACTCATGTCATGGAATCATAGATGTATATTTGAGAGAGACACTAGAGGTCATCTCTTTCATCACTCATATTATACAGCAAGAAACCGAGGCCCAGAGATAGGAATGCCCAAGTTCAAACAAGATTTGAATTCAGGATGGCTGGCTGCAAATCCAACCCTTTTCCTATTACTCCACCTGATCTTCCTTGAATATGAAGTGAACAGAATTTCAAAGTTTCCTGATCTAAGGTCTTAACCAGTGAAAGGAAAAAGTACTTAAATCTTGCCACAGGTGTGGCACAGAGGATTATTGGTCAGGTATTAAAGTCAGTCTGATTCTTATCTTCTGAATACTGTTGGGTTGAAAATTTGCCACTGGTGTCAAATAAAAGACTATCTCTTGGGTAATGGAAAGGCTTGGTTAATGCACATGTATGAAGAATAATAACATTTGAAGAGTTTTGGGGAGAGAATCTGGAGGACCTAGGACTGCTTGAAGTAATTCTTGGGATCTTATCCCAATCAATCAGTCACTGGCAAGCCCTTAATATATGCCTACTACTTTCCAGTCATCATACCCATATGCTAAAAAACATAATCTCTCACTTTGAGAATCAAATACAAAATCCTTTATTTGATATTCAAAGATCTTCATAACTTTGTATCTCCAACCTTTCTGGTCCAATATACCTTACTTTTCTTCATGTACTTTTTGATCAAGTGACATTGACCTCCTCTTTTTTTTTTTTTTACCTTCAAGAAGACCCTCCATTTCCCCACTCTAGTCATTTTCAAATTCCAGATCTTGCTATGTTGGATTCATTCCCTTTCCATTTCCAAAACAAGTCTCTCAAACTTCTTCTGAATCCCAACTTCTAATAGATTTTCCCAGTCTCCTCCCCTTATTGTTAGTACTTCCTCTTGTTAATTATCTCTAATTGATCTTATATAAATCTTTGCCTTCTGTCTTCCACTTTATACTGTGAGTTCTATCAGAGTAGCTACTGATTTTTGGTTTTCCTTTCTTTGGGTTTTGGATTTGTTTTGGTTTGGATTGCCAGGGTTTAGCACAGTACCTGTCCCATATTTGGTGTTCTTTAAATTCTTTAATTAACACCTGATGCTAATTGATATTTAGTTAATTAGTTTAGTAAAATAATAACTAAATGATGAGGGCCTTTTTGATTTACCTTTCAAATAGCATCAGCTTGACCAATTTTTAGGCATTCTGATAATGGGAAACAAATAAATACATCAAATAAATGCATCCAGAAAGAGAAAGCTAAGATATAATCCTAATCACACCATGTCTTTATAAACCCTTGGACCTTGCTTTGGAAGCTTCATATTCATTATCCTTTTTGATCTTAACAAGGATACTGCCTGGTCAAGTGAGCAGACCTCATCATTCTCATTTTACAGATGAAATGGGGAGACAAAGAGGCTGATCAGTTTGCTCAAGATATGGTGTCTAACAAACAGTAGTGTTAGAACCACAACTCACAGCTCTTTATTCAGATCAAAATCCACTTCCTACTGCCCCATAGTGATTCTGCTTGGAGTCTTTTTTTTCTTGGTTACCTTGAGGAAAATGCAGTGTATTAGTTCCTAGAAGTAGCAAAGCACGACTTTCCTCCTGGAAATGTAAATGACTGGACAAATTGTAGTATATGGTTGTGACAGAAACCTGTTGTGCTGTAGGAAATTATAAGCTCAGTGATTTTAGAAAAACCAGGATAGACTCACTGGAAGAAATGAGCAGTAAAATGAGCAGAACCAAGAGAATGTTATATCCAGTAACAACAGTACTGTTTCAAGAACAGCTTTAAGCAACTAAGTCATTTTTTAAAGTTTATTTATTTATTTTTAGTTTTCAACATTCATTTCCACAAAATTTTGAGTTCCAAATTTTCTCCCCATCTCTCCCCTCCCCCCAAAACACCTTGCATTCTGATTACCCCTTTCCTCAATATGCCCTCACTTCTATTACACCCCTCCCTTCACTTATTCCCATCTTCTCTCTTCTCTTGTAGGGCAAGATAGATTTCTATACCCCATTAACTATATTTCTTATTTCCCAGTTATATGCAAAAACAATTCTCAACATTCATTCCTAAAACTTTGGATTTCAACTTCTCTCCCGTCTTCTCTCCCCACCCATCCTCCCTGAGAAGGCAAGCAATTCAATATAGGCTACATATGTGTAGCTTTGCTAAAGACTTCCATAATAGTAAAGTTGTGAAAGATTATATTTCCTTCCATCCTATCCTGCCCTTCATTTATTCTATTCTCTCTTTAGGCCTTGTCTTTCCCCAAAATTGTTTACTTCTAATTACTCCTTCCTCCCATTTGGCCTCCCTTCTATCGTTTTCTCCATCCCACTTGTCCCCTTCTCCCCTACTTTCCCATAGTGCAAGCTGGATTGTCATACCAACTTGAGTGAGCATGTTATTCCCTCCTTAAGCCAAATGTGAAGAGAATAAGCTTCACTTTTCCCCTCTCACCTCCTCCCTTTTCTCCTCCACTGAAAAAGCTTTTTCTTGTCTCTTTTAGGAGAGATAATTTGCCCCATTTCATTTCTTCCTTTCCTCTCCCAATGTATTCCTTTCTCACCCATTAATTTTATTTTTTTGGATATGATCTCTTCTTATTCAACTCACCCTGTGCTCTCTGTCTCTCTCTGTCTCTCTCTCTCTCTATATATATATATGTGTCTGTGTGTGTGTGTGTGTGTGTGTATGTGTGTGTGTGTGTGTGTGTATAATCCCTCCAACCATCCAAATACTGAGAAAAGTCTCAAGAGTTGCAAATATTATCTTTCAATGCAGGAATATAAACAGTTCAACTTTAGAAAGTCCCTTGTGATTTGTCTTTCCTGTTTACCTTTTCATACTTCTCTTGATTCTTGTGTTTGGATGTTAAATATTCTATTCAATTCTGCTGTTTTCATCAAGAATGCTTGAAAGTTCTCTATTTCATTGAATGTCCACTTTTCCCCCTGAAATATTATACTCCTTTTTTCTGGGTAGGTGATTCTTGGATTTAATCCTAGTTCCTTTGACTTCTGGAATATCATATTCCAAGTACTTTGAACCCTTGTTGTAGAAGCTGCCAAATCTTGTGTTATCCTGATTGTATTTCCACAATACTCTAATTGTTTCTCTCTAGCAGCTTGCAATATTTTCTCTTTGACCTGGGAACTCTGGAACTTGGCTATAATATTCCTAGAAGTTTCTCTTTTCGAATCTTTTTCAGGAGGTGATGGGTGGATTCTTTCAATATTTATTTTACCCTCTGGTTCTAGAATATCAGGGAAGATTTCCTTGATAATTTCATGAAAGATGATGTCTAGAATCTTTTTTTGATCATCACTTTCAGGTAGTCCCATAATTTTTAAATTGTCTCTCCTGGATCTATTTTTCAGGTCAGTTGTTTTTCCAATGAGATATTTCATATTTTCTTCAACTTTTTTCATTCTTTGTTTTTACTTTGTAATTTCTTTGTTTCTCCTAAAGTTATTAGCTTCCATATGCTCCATTCTAATTTTTAAAGAACTATTTTCTTCAGTGAGATTTTGAATCTCCTTTTCCATTTGACTTATTCTGCTTTTTAAAGCATTCTTCTCCTCATTGGCTTTTTGGACCTCTATTGCTGATTCAGTTAGCCTATTTTTACAGGTGTTATTTTCTTCAGCATTTTTTGGATTCTCCTTTAGCAAGCTGTTGATATGCTTTTCATGATTTTCTTGCATAACTCTCATTTCTCTTCCAATTTTTCCTCCATCTCTTTTACTTGGTTTTCAAAATCCTTTTTGAGCTCTTCCATAGCTTGAGACAGTTGCATATTTGTTTTGGAGGTTTTCAATGCAAAAGCCTTGACTTTCTCTGATGGTAGGCATTGTTCTTCTTCATCCAAAAGGATGGAAGAACACGCCTGTTCACCAAGAAAGTAGTCTTCTACATTCTTATTTTTCTTTCCTTTTATTTCTCATTTTCCCAGCCAGTTACTTGACTTTTGATTCCTTTGTCAAGAGGACAGTATACTCTGGGAACATGTAAGTTCTCATTTCCTCCAAGGTGGCACAATCAAAGGAGAGTTTACTTCTCTCCTGGATTGTGCGCTGGTCTGGAGGGAACCAAAATTTTTTCTGCCCAGAATCTGGGAGTAGAGTTCCCTCTCCCCAGCTGCCTCCAGCTCCACCAAGCCAGTGCTCCTCCTCACCCCAGGGCAGCTCTCAGGGCTCAGATTCAGATCAGCTGCTTGATTTCCCCAGGGGCTTTAGGTGCAGGGCTCCAAAATTGCATGCTGCTTCTGCAGTGGCTGCTGCTGGTGGTCCAGATCACAATCCTTTCTCCTGGGTGAAGGAACTTTCTCATATACCTTTGAAGCTGTCTCTGGTGTTTGTGAGTTGAGCAATCTGGGAACAGCTGTTGCCAGTGGCTCCCTGAAGCTTGTTCTGGGTCCCTATTGTGCTATGCAGTCCATGCTGGGCTGTGCTCCACTACATGCCTGGTGTGATAGACCTTTCCTTTGGCCTTCCATGTTGTGTTGGGCTGGAAATCTCTTTCACTGTCATTTTGTGGCTTCTGCTGCTCTAGAATTTGTTTGGAGTCATTTTTTACAGGTATTTTATGGGCTTCTTGGGGGAGCTTCTACAGGTCTATCTTTCTATTCCACCATCTTAGTTCTGCCCCCCACAACTAAGTCATTTTAACTATTATAAATACCCAAATAAACTCCAAAGACATAGGAAGAGTGGTACTAGTTGCATCCAGAGAAAGAACTTCTAAATAGAAGCATGTATGGAATGATTTTACACACATACATGTTTGTGTCTAAACGTAGTCACCTCTAAGGTGGGGGAGGGAGGGAAGAAAAAGGGGAAAATTTAGAAGATAATTTTATTATATATTTTAAAGGAATAACAAGTTAGACACAACAGATTTGTAGTTTCATGCAATCATCTTTTTCTTAAAATTACTATGCTATGAAAATGCCTTTCTTATTCCATCCATTAAAAATCACTGCTGAAATAGGCAGAGATGGCTTGGGTCAGATATGTGGCAGAACCCCCAAATTTAACAAATGAGATGAACTTTGCAAGTGAACTTTGAAATAATAGGCACAGTAAATTCCCTTAAATCAACTTTTTAAGATCAGGTGAATTGGATAGAATAAGGGTTCCCAGAGAATCTAAGACACTGATCTTGTGGCCGGGAGTCAGAGATCATGGGGCCCTACAGATGAACTTGAAGACACAATTGGAAAATCATCACAGGGAGGAGGGGGCAAAGGATGGGTTCACCTAGGCTTCAACAGCTGGGTATGCTATTGTTTGCTTCCTATTTTAATTAATTGTTCTTGCTATCCCAAATCTCAACTCAATCATTTCTACACTGCTGAAGGAGTCTAAATGTTCTAGTTATTCTTCAGTCTAGTCCAGCTCTTCACAACCCATAAACTTGTCAATGAAATTTTCTTGGCAAAGTTACTGGAATGGTTTACCATTTCCTTCTCCAGTGTGTCCCCATTTTACAGATGAGGAACTGAGGCAAATAGGAGTCAAGTGACTTGCCCAGGGTCACACAACTATCAAGTTTCTGAGGCCAGATTTGAATTCAGATCTTCTTGACTCCAAGCCTGGTCCTCCATCCACTGCACCATCTAGCTACCAAAGATGATTCTTTGGCAGTTCAGATTGTCCAAAGGGGCACATTTTAATTCCTTAGTTGGATAATAAGCAGCCACTGTGCTGTCTGTCTTCATTCAAGTTCTAAATTCTGGTGTCTTGGGAAAAGCCTTTTTTGTTACATTTTAAGAACATTTATGCTTGATTGTTTTCTAACTCCAGGCTCTTCCATTTTGTCTCCCCAGATGTCTTCATTTATAGCTAAGCTTGTGCCTGCTGTTCAGAATGCTCACAAGACTTCCTTAGGACCTGGAAGAGGAAAAGAAGTAATGGTGTCAACAGAACCAATTATCATTGAGACCTATACTGGGTTGATGTCATTCATTGGAAATCGCAACAAACTGGGCTACTCCCTGGCCCGTGGCAGCATAGGATTTTAAATTACATTCATTGTATAGTTGCATCTGTTCTTTCAAAAGATATGCTGTCATTTATGATTTCCATGCTATTTTCTCTGCAGTTTTGTAGGCCACCTTTCCTACAGCTTCCCCTCTATATCCTCTCTTCCCTCACAAGCTTTATGATATATAGACACATTTTCTGGGCCACTTAATTTTTGCCATATAAAGAAGTATGGAATTTGTGTAAGCTGATGTAGTATTTTAGACCCTTCTTCAAAGACTAAGATGATATATAATTAAAGCAGAAACATATTATCAGATTAATGTTTGAATATAGCATGAGTTTTGTACACAAATATGTTCTCCTCCCATTCTTAAGTATTTGTGGATGTATGCTTATTCTTGGGATGTCACTTATCCCTCAAGGCTTCAGCTATGACCTCTATATAGCAGACTCCCAAATGGATGGCCTCCAATCCTTACTCCTTTCCTATTCCCCATATCCCATTGTCTGCCAGATATCTCCATATGGATGTCCAGGTCACCTCAAAATCACCAAGGTCTACACAGAAAATATGATGTTTCCACAGCACTGTTGTTTAATGGCAAGGCCCTAGGGTTGGAATCAAGACATTTGGGTTCTATTACTTTGGGCAAGTTCCTTCTTATTTTTATTCCTCAGTGTCCTCATATATAAAATGATAGTTTGAGATTTGATAGATTCTAAGCTCACCCAATGCTATAATTATGATTCTTACATATATTTTCATAATTTCCCTCCTAAACAGTTTTCGTGGCCATGTTACTGATTGCCCAGTCTATGTCAGCACCTCCTCCATCTAAGCCAATCATTATATGCTGGCTTCATTAATCTTCCTAAAACACTCACTTTCCAAATCATGATGGCAATGATGATGGTGGTGGTGATGATGATGAGTCAGGAAGCAAATATTGCCTTAAGATTGAGACACTTTATATATTGCATCTCATTTGTTCCTCATAATAGCCCTATGAGGGAAGTGTTATTATTATTCCCATTTAACAAATGAAGAAACTAAGACAGAGAGAGGATAAGCAGTTGGCCCAGGGCCACGCTAGTAAGTGTCTCAGGTAGAATTAGAAGCTTCTTGAACAGAAAGTCTTTAGCATTTAAGACATAAGAGGATTCCTACTAGTATCTCAGGTCTCGCTCTCCATTCTTACCCCATTTGTGAACACTCCCCTTCTGAGTGACTGCTCTTGCTCATTGTGCCATAATCACAGACTTGAAGCACAGGCATATTCCTATGACTTCACCTGTTCTTGTGTTCTTCTTCCTACGTGCAATGATTCCCCCTATCTTTTCCCACTCATCTGACCCCTGCCTTCCCTTCAAAGTTCAGCTCAGCAGCAATGGTACCTCCTCTAGGACCATCCACCCAACAGCCTGGTGCTTGCTCAGAACAACTTCTTTCCAGCTGTTGCTGCATTACTTCTCTATGTAAGTCATTTCATGCTTACCATAGCTATTCGTGTTGGCATTTTGTCTTTTTTCTATGTCCTGTTTCTTTAAGCAGAATGCAAATAAGTACTTAAGAGTAGGGGTCATCTCCTTTTGTAACTCCTTTTATCCCCAGCAGCACAGTGTCTTGTTTACGCTAGGTATGTCAAATACTATTGCATAATTCAGAGCATTAAGAAATAAATAAGGAGACCCTGGGTTTTGTCTGCTTTTTAATAGTCATACAACTTGGGGCAAGTCTATCAAACTTTCTATGCCTCAGTTTTCCCACTTTTAAGAAAGGAGGGAGGTTCATACCTTTTCTACCTATCTTATCACATTTCTGTAAGGATCACATGAAACCCACAGATGATGTCCTTTGTAAAGTACTGTGTAATTATCAGATTCTGAAATATGGGAAATGCGTGATAGCAATTATGATTGGTGGTGTTGGTGATGCAAATAATCGATCGCTGATGATGTGACTGACATTGATAATGGTGGTGATGGTGATAGTGGTAGTAGATGGAGCAACAACTTGAGCAGTGCTACAAAGCCAGAGTCACCAAGAATTTCTTTCCTACATCTTGATTAGGTGGATAAAATGTCAGTGGGTCCTTCCTAAAGGCCAGCGTAGGCATTGCATATAAACATATAAACAAAACACAACGTATTGGAGAATATATACAGACACATAGGTTTTTGTTTATCCCTATTATTGTCTGCCCCCTGTGAGACAGAAGTAGGTTATTTGATGCCAAGTTCCTAAAATGTTGCTGACTATTTGACATTATCTACTGAAAGCTGCTATTCACATATACACCTCTTATCTCAGATAAGAAATAAAGACATAAAAGCTGTGAGTCTTTAATCACATGGATTCATTTAATCAATCAACATAGTGGAAAGGAGGGTCCTGAATAAATGAAACACAGGATATGTCCTTTGGATTAGGGAAGAAGAAAGAATAAAAAACGTGAAGTCCTAGAAGGTCAGGGCTTAGTGAAATACTCTAATAGAGGTCATGGACAACCATGGGCAATATGAAAACACTTTGTCTTTGGTGGAAGAAAAGAGAAGGTAGGTGGTAAATGAGGAAACTATCCAAATCTTAAACATTAGTTGGGTAGTTTTGATAAAGACTGTCCTGCTACTAAAATACCCATCATGTACTCCTCTCCCCAAGTCTATTTCACATGAATGATTCCCTGCTATATCCTATTTTTAGTGGTTAAATCATTTTTATAAAGAATTAGAAAATAACCAGAGCATGTGTCTCTTGGCTACAGTATGTATGACTTGGATGGAATTGATGACAGGATTCTTAAATATTGTCTTCAAGAAGGATTATTTTCTTTAAAATTGAAAAAAACTGCTAACTTCTCTATCTTCCCAAAAGAGAGGGCCGAAGAAAAATGATGTCAATAACAGCTTTGTCAGAGTGATTTTTAAGCTTCTTCTTACTCAGAAGAATTTTTTTGTTTCAATTTTGGGGTGGAATGATATTCCTCACCTGGAGACCAATTAATGAGTGTTGAAAATCAAGTACTGCATGCATGTGTGTCAGTTTTTTTTCTATTGTATAATCATTAAAATTATTTATTCATAGGACCCCTGTTGATCAGTGAAATTCTTAGAAATTCAAAAGCAACATTAAAAAATACTTCTTAGATACACATGTTCACACTGCAGTAATATGTCACTATTAGTGTTCCAACCATTTATGTCCCATTTCTTCTCTTATTTATCCCTATACTACATTTCTCATTCATGGAACTCAAAATTTCCATTAAATAATTAAAAAAAACCATGTATTAGTCATTCGTTAAGTCCCAGGCACTGTACTAGACACTGGGGTATAAAGAGAAAAAAAAGAGAATCCCTGACTTCAAAGAGATTACATTCTTTACAGGAACACCATATGCACATATAGAGGTCCTTTCTAGCTCTGAAAGTATGGTGCTATGACTGTAGGGATGAGAGGTGGTTATGCTTATTCAGAGAATTACAAGAAGTTTGGGAGGTGAGTGTGAGCTCCTGTGGGGGTGGTGAGCTCCAGGTTAGGGCTATCCTTGCCTATGTCTCAGGCAGAGTGGAACTATAGTTCATGGGATTTGAAAGATTGAGGAGCTGGGAGGTTGGAATATTTGAATAAATATGAGCAAGAATGCTAAATCCCCTAAAAAGTAAGGTCAAGGGAAAAGGAACAATGAACCAGGGAATAAATTCCTCGAAAATGGAGAGAGATGGCTGAAAGTAAGGGAGGATTGTAGAGAACAGATTTCATTATCTGTATGGTGTGAATGATTTCAATTGAGTGAATTTCAGAGGATAGGGTCGCTATCTGAAAAAAAAAATTAAACATGAAATATACTATAGTTGCCTTCAAATATTAGAAGGTATGGCATGTTGAATAATAAAATTGTTGGGTTTTTTAATCTCAAAGGGCAATGGCTAGGATCTGCAAATAGACGTATCTGTCTCTTAGATTCAACAAAATCTTGCCATTTAAAAATGGATTAGGTTGCATCATCATGGCTAGTCTTCAAATACAGGATGAATGATGACTGTAGGGTATATAGTAGTGGGATTTTTGTTGAAGGGGAAGGATAGAATTAATTAGACTAGATAGATGCCACGATGGTTTCCACATTTAAAACTCTTCTCTTCTGTTAGGTCAGGCCTATATGGCTCAAGGAGTAAATTCCTTAGGCTATTGCTAGAGACAATGTGTGGAAGATGTTGAAAGCAGATGCTCTTCGAAAATCCTTCTGCCTAGTGGCAGTCCTCTACTAGGGCAGCCATAACGACCCTTGTCCAATTTTCCCAGGTCATCTCAGTATACTGTCTAGCAGCTGAATAGTCAGATGAAACTGATAAGAGTGTCATAATATATCTCCACTATTTTCCATATGTAGGGCCTGATTTGATAGTGTGCTTTTTAAGAAAGATTATAGAATAGACTTCCTGTTTGGATGCTGACTACACACCAGTGCCTGGTACTCTGTGGCCCAGTACTCCCCCGCTGTGAATTCCTACAAGAGACTGCTAAACAGAAGGATAAAATCTGGAAGACGTAGTTATGACCCCCAGCAGATTTCTGGTGCCTGCTAATCTCCAGGATTAATGCCATCAGAGCTGGTTTCCAGTGAAATGGAAATATGTCCTTTGGAGACTCAGCCAATCTTTGAAGATTAAAATTGTTTTTAGGTTGGGTTTTGTTTGTTTTCACAGAGGCCATTAATATGGGGTACAGACCAGAAATAGTACAGACCACAAAAAATTTGCTTGCCTTTCTCTCTACTTGAGGTTGGTAACAGTTGGTTGATTTTCAGAAAGAAGAAAAAAAATATGACAGGCTTTGACTAGCTTCCTTTTGGCTCCTCTAAGGGAATTTAAAAGTTAGTTCTGAAGAGATTTGTTTACTTATTTTGTTTTTCCTTCAGATTTATCTCTCAGCTATCCCATATTAAAAAAAAAATCGCATTTTGACAGTAACACAAATCCTCATTCTGGAACAAATCTACCCACCCTGGACTCCCTTTTTTGTTTACCTCTTTCCCCACCCCCAACCTTAACTGACTGTGTCAAATAATGTTAAAATCCCCAAGGCAATGAACTTCTATTGAGATGGCAAAAGGAAATGTTGAAATCTTTAGCTTCCCTGTCAATAGGGGAGGAATGAAGTGCTGTTGAGTTGTTTTGGAAGCAGTTCACAAACAGGAAAAATTGGCAAATTATTGTAATAATGTAGCATGAACATCCTCCCCCCTCCCTTTGCCCCAAGAAAGTGGAATTTGCTGGCACTGAGCTTCCAAATGTCCACCAGGCCTCCCTGAGTTCCCATTCAAGGCTCAAGATTTCTCCCTTGGCATACCTCTCCAGGGCATGTTAAAGTGAGCACGAACTGTGTCCAAGTGCAATTTCCCAAATTCTTTTCTTATATTAATTTTATTTATTTTTAGTGTTCTACAATCACTACCATAAAACTTAGGCTTTCCCCCCCTACCTACCACCTCCACCCCTTTCCCTTCCCAAGACAGCATACAATTCTATATAGGATCTACACATACATTCCTATTGAATACATTTTCACTACAGTCATACTGTGTAGAAGAACTAAAATAAATGGGAGAAATCATATAGCAAACCAAAACATTAAATACACAAAAAAAATTATCTGCTCCATTCTGCAACTGAATTCCATAGTTCTTTCTCTGGAAGTGGAAGGCATTTTACCTTAGAAGATCATTGGGAATTTTTTTTTAAGTCCTTGTATTGCCATGAAGATCCAAGTCTACCAGAAAAAACTCTCACACACTGTGGTCGTTACTGTGCACAAAGTTCTCCTGGTTCTGCTCCTTTTGCTCAGCATCAGATTATATAAGTCCTTCCAGGCCTCTCTGAAGTCTTCTTGTTCATCATTTCTTATAGCACAATAGTATTCCATTACATTCATATACCATAATTTATTCAACCATTCCCCAGTTGATGGGCATCCCCTTGACTTCCAGTTCTTGGCCACTACAAAGAGTGCTGCTATAAATATTTTTGCACGTGTGGGACCCTTTCCCATTTTTATGATCTCTTGGGGATACAGTGCTAGTAGAGATATTGCTGGGTCAAAGGGTCAAATTCTCAATGTAGCAGAATCAATGGAAGGTACTTGTGGAAATTTTTGTGAACATATTCTTTATCAAAAAAATTCTTGAATTTCTTATTTAAACTCTGATGGGAGCAGATGATTGCTTTTAGATTCCCAGCTGGAATCACCTTCCACTCTGTCTCAAAACCATCAAAATATAAAGCAATTTGTGGGAATATTGTACTGGCTTTCTCTCTTCTCTTCACACGTCTTCACTGTACAAACAAGTCTCTTCAGGTCTATGTTTTCTTGAGAGTCAGTCATGGTGTAGGACAGCCCTGCCACTGCTCCTCATCTTCTCCAGAATGTGCTAGAGTAGCTGATACCAGTCAGATATAACTTAGGGATCTGGGATTTCCAGGTGGATCCTCACAGGGTTACCTCTAAGGCAAAGAACATACACCTCAAGATTATGATTCTGTCATCACTACTTAAAACCCCCCAGAAAAAGAAAGAGAAAAGGAAGTTCTAAACTCAAGTTAAAGTTCACCAAAGTAAGACAGAGGCTACAGTTGCCTTGTGCCCTTAGCTATTATTGTCATTCATCTTTCATTTTTTCCCAAGTGGATCAATGATATCAAGATGTTAAGCTAAAGTAGTGGGTAATGTCTGGAAGATGTCTTAAACTTTCACGTGAATTGGGATTGAATTGGATTGCACCGAGTTGTCAGCCTCACTCTCTCTTCCAGTCATTGAAGTCTAGTAGTAAGAAAAAACAAGATCACTGCTGAAGACCTGGGGTTCAGTGGATGACCTAGGCATTTTCAATGTCTGGCTGAGCTCTAAGTTCTCCATAGTGTCTGCTTCAGCAGCCTTCATGACCATTGAAACAAACCGTTCTTATCCACCCATTCTACCAAGTGAAGCCTTCGTGTGTTTGGTTCAGATACTAGCTTAACTTACTAATGGGTTTGAGGCCCATTAGTTACCCTCATCTACCAAAATGACTTCACCAGGGTGTAGCTACTATGATTGCTATAGCTTCTTGGAGTCATAGGTGAGAGGTGAGTGCCAAATGTGGATGTGTAGCCCTTAAAAAGAATTCAACAACCACTGACACCAAAGATGTTATCCTTACCTGAACATTCATACACCCCATGACTGCTATACTACTGGGGTGAGAAGGACACCAACCTTGATTCCACTCCACCAGAATCCCTTAACAGACCTCTCTTTGAGTTGGATTGTGTCATAGACAAGGTGAGTGAACTCCTCCCTATCGGTGGGGTAGGTGGGGTAGAGATACAGTGTAGTAACACTTGGAAGGGGCTTACTTCCATCCCATGGAATCCACTCCCCTCCACACAATCTCTATTCTCTGTCCAGTCTGCTAGCCTGAGAAAGTGGGAAATAGACACCATATTTCTCCTGAGATCTAAGGAAATGTTTGATAATTGGAGTCTTATACTTCATCTCCAAACCATATGTTAGAGGACAGCATTGCTGTGAGTTGCTTCCTTGATCATGACTACCCCTCCCCACATCATGACTCTCCATTCCCTACCTCCTTCATCTAGGAGCCAGAAACCAAATCTTGATGTCATTGTTTTCCTTTTTTGTGCAACGATGAAGGAAAAGGGGGTCCATAAGACCCCCTTTTCATTAACTGTTCCTACTGGATTAATAGCCACCAATATTGACATCCCAATTAGTGGCAAATGGTATGAAGTCATTGAGTAGAAGGATGAGATCACCAACATTAGAAGAGACATCAGCAGCCATCTAATTTACTCCCACCTGAAAAAAAGAAGCCCTTTTACAACATACATGAGTGACTGGCATAGCTCCCGGAACAGAGCAATCATTTAACATAGGATTTTTAGTTGGTCACAAAGTGGTCATTTAGATATTATTAGGATAATTCCTATCAATGGAAACCCATCATCTCCAAAGGCAGCCCAGTGAAATTTGGGATGACTCTGTTAGGAAATTCTTCTTTCCTCTCAAATGAATGTGTCATTTCATTGATTTGGAAATTTCTTCCAGGAATGTGGATTACAACTTAACCATGTTACCTTGGCAGTTTCAGAACAGATCTAATCCATCGTCCATATGGCAGCTCTTTAAGAATAAGAGTAGATCTGTTATACTGTCTTTGAGCTAAATAGTTTTGGTGCCTTGAAATGACCATCATATGATCTCATCTTGAAGCCTTTCACCACCTTAGTTCCCCCACTCTGAACACTCTTCAGTGTATCATTGCCTGTCCTAAAATATCCCAGAGTTTAATACAATACTCCAAATGTGGTGTGACCAGGACAGAGCACAGCCAAGCTTTAACTCTGGATTCCTAGAAATTATGGCTCATCATGCAGCCTGTAGGGGGACTGGCTTCTTTAAATGGTTGTATCATATCATTACCTCATTCTGAGCTTTCAAGCCTCTAAAACTCCCAGACCTTTCTTCCCAAAGGGATATTGAGCCATGGATCTCCCTTAATAGTAGGCTGAAGGAACTAATTTTAAACAAGTACAAATGTTAAACTTGAAATTTTCTCATTCATTTTTTGAGTTAAATTTATTAATTTTTATTTTCAACATTCATTTCCACAAGATTTTGAGTTCCATATTTTCTCCTCATATTTCCCTTCTCACACTCCAAGATGGTAGGTATTGATTTCTCCTTCCCCCAGTCTGTCCTCCCTTTTTATCATCTCCCCTCTTATGATATTTCCCTTTACTTTCTTGAAGGACAAGATAGATTTCTGTACTCTATTGTCTGTATATCTTATTTCCCAGTTATATGTAAATATATTTTTGAACATTTGTTTTTCAAACTTTGAGTTCCAAATTCTCTCACTTCTTCCATTCACACACATCCTCATTGAAAAAGCAAGAAATTCAATATAGGTTATACATGTGTAGCTATGAAAAACACCTCAATAGTAGTCATGCTGTGAAAGACTAACTATATTTCCCTCCATTCTATCCAGCCCCCCAAATATTCTATTTTCTCCTTTGCCCCTGTCCCTTTCCAGAAGTATTTGCTTCTGACTACCTTCTTCCCCAATCTGCCCTCCCTTCTGTCATTCACCCCTCTTCCCTCCTACATTCCATTAGGTTAAGATACCTAATTGAGTGTGTATGTTATTCCCTCCATCAGTCAAATCTGATAAGATTAAGGTTCATTCATTCCTTTTCACCTCTCGCCTCTTCCACTGAAGTGTAAAACCTTTTTTTTGCCTCTTTTATGTGAGATAATTTATCCCATTCTGTTTCTCCCTTTCCCTTCCCAATATACTCTTCTCTCATTCCTTAATTTTATTTTTAGATATAAACTCTTCATATTGGCCATGTGCCATCTATCTATCTATCTATCTATCTATCTATCTATCTATCTATCTATCTATCTATCTATCTATTTGTCTGCCTGTCTATATCTATCTGTCTATCCATCCATCTATCTATGTATCTATTTCCTCCAAATACCCTAATACTGAGAAAGGTCTCATGAGTTACAAATATCTCTCCATGTCAAAATGCAAATAGTTCAATTTTAATAAGTCTCTTATGATTTCTCTTTCCTGTTTACCTTTTCATTCTTCTCTTGATTCTTATATTTGAAAGTCAGATTTTCTATTTTGCTCTGGTCTTTCCACCAAGAATGCTTGAAAGTCCTCTATTTATTGAATATCCATTTTTCCCCTGCAGGGTTATACTCAGCTTTGCTGGATAGGTGATTCTGGCTTTTAATTCTAGCTGCTCTGACCTCAGGAATATCATATTTCTAGCCCTTTGATCCTTTAATATAGAAGGTGCTAAATCTTGTGTTATCCTGACTGCATTTGCACACTACTCAAATTCTTTCTTTCTGGCTGCTTGTTATTGATATTTTCTCCTTGCCTTGGGAACTCTGGAATTTGGCTACAATATCCCTAGGAGTTTTCCTTTTCTCTTTCCAGAAGTGATTGGTGGATTTTTTCCATTTCTATTTTACTTTCTTGTTCTAGGATATCAGTTTTCCTTGATAATTTCTTGAAGGATGATGTGTAGGCTCTTTGTTTTGATCATGACTTTCAGGTAGTCCAATAATTTTAAAATTGTCTCTCCTGGTTCTATTTTCCAGGTCAGTGGTTTTTCCAATGAGATACTTCACATTGTCTTCTATGTTTTTATTCTTTTGATTCTGTTTTAAAATTTCCTGATTCCTCATAAAGTCATTAGCTTCAATTTAGTTCATTCTAATTTTGAAGGAATTATTTTCTTCAGCAAGCTTTTGGACCTCCTTTTCCATTTGGCTAATTGTACTTTGTAAGGTATTCATTTCCTTTTTGGCTTTGTGTACTTCTTTTGCCATTGAGATTAGTATAATTTTTAAGTTGTTATTTTCTTCAGTATTTTTTTTTATTTTCATGATTTCCTTGCATCACTCTCATTTTCTTCCTCATTTTTTTCCCACTGACTTCTCTTACTTGATTTTCAAAATCATTTTGGATCTTTTTCATGACCTGAGACCAATTCATATTTTTCTTGGAGGCTTTTGATGGAGGAGCTTCCACTTTGTTGTCCTCTTCTATTTGTGTGTTTTGATCTTTGTCACCAAAGTAAGATTCTATACTCTGAGTTCTTTTACACTGTTTGCTCATTTTCCCAGCTACATACTCAAATTTCTAACTCTTTACCAAGGTATGACTCTGCTTGCAGTGGATGTGGGTGTGGGTGTGGGTATATTGTCCCAGGCTTCAGGGGTTTTGTTTCAGCCACTCTACCCTCCACTATCTATGGACCCAGAGCTTCAGAAGACGCCTCTGCTGCTGCCATTGCTGATGGCCACTGCTGCCACAACCCCCACCACATTAGAGGGCCAGACCCAGCCAGATTGTGCACTCCACTTTCACCCAGGTCCCATAGAGTTTCCTCACTAACCTTTCTAGGCATTTTGGGGTTGAGAAGTCTGGAAATTGCCACACCTGCCAATAATTCTGTCCCCTGAGACCAGCCCTGGTCAGTCTTTGCTGGTACAGCCCGCACCAGACCGAATTCCACTCCCTGACTGGTTTGAAAGACCTTTCCTGTCAACTTTCCTGCTTGTCTAGGGCTTGGGATTTGTTTTACTCTGTCCTTTTGTGGTTTCTGTACCTTTAGAATTTGTTTTGAGTAATTTTTACAGATATTTGGAGGGCTCCATGGAGAGTTCAGGGAAGTCCCTGCTTTTACTCAACCATCTTGGCTCTGCCTCCTCATCAATTTTTATGTCTTCAAATTTGATATGGCCCATTAAGAGATTTTTGGACATTAACTTTTTTCAGTCAATGACAGATGAGAAAGAATCTTATTCAGCTGACTTTCTTTGCCAAAAATAGTTGGCCAATAACTGTTGTATGAATTCACTTCATCTATTTTTTTCTTCATCCATCATCCATCTGTCTATCTATCTATTCATTGCTCAGCCCAGTATCATCATAGAGGATATGATGTTGGTGAATGATAGATACAGCAGAAAACTGTATGATAGATTCCTAAGACAGAGACATAGCTATTAGGTTCTGCAAAAGATTAAAGTTCATCTTACTTTGTAAAACCATTAGGAATCTCTTAGCATGGTTCTCAACATATTGCACATATTTGGAGGTTTGTCTCTATTCTGACCACCATTCTGATAAAACCCTCAATAAATAATTATACCATGCCCTTTTGATGGTGGCTTCTAATTGTATCCTTATATTGCCCAGTCCCAGCTCTGCATATCTCTTCTCATCCTCCATTTCCAAACCATAAACTATTAATCTCATCTCCCCTTTCTTTCCACTACCCCTTTATGCACTGTTTTTGTTTATTAGAATTTAAAACTTCTTGAGGGCAGCCATTTTATTTCTTGTATTTGGATACTCAAAGCTTAGTACATTGCCTGGCACAAAATAAATATTTAGTAAATGAATTTTCTATCTATCTGAGTCCGATCTCCTATGGGGTTTCTCTCTCTAGGCTAGGGAGTAAGGCCAGCAGGCAAAGTCTGGTAGGAGTGTCTCAAATGAATTTCACAGGAATATGAATAGTAGTTCCCACTATCAGATGAAGTACTACTCATACCCAGAGATGAGTCTATGGATCCTTTCTAACACTTTGCATAGAAGAGAGGAACAAAAAGACTTAGCTGTGCCTGGAAACTGTTTTGGACCCTGTATTCATGGGAATTTGTTCACTCTCTCTTGCAGAGGTCATTCTAACCCAGTGCGAACCTGTTTTTGATCACAGGAGAGAAAGAACTTTTTTTTCACATTGTTGTACTGTTTGCTTTTTACCTTGTTTTAAAAGAGTCACTAGTTTTATTTCAAAAGTGAAGGGGGAAAATGTGGCAGTGGACTTTTGAGGGAATTTCCAAAAGCACTTTTTTATTTTCTTAAAAGATTAAGGTCTCCCATCCAACACCCCGTTTTGGTTTGATTAAACAACCCAAAGAAAGCTGGAGAATGTGAAAGAGCCATGGTTGTCCCTCATCTTTTGTCCTAAAGCCTGACCTCTGCCTGGCATTCTCTGCATTGGCAAAGAGGAAGGTCTCTGTATTAAGTTCGGGGCTGAATGCTCATCAGAGATTCTTTACAAACCTGGTCCCTGGTTGGAGATGAGAGAATGCTGCATGCCAAGGGGAAGTCAGAGTGAAACTAATGCCTGTGGTTTTCAAATATACACACACACACATATATAAAACTTTTTAAAAAGCCTGTATTTGAAGAGGGATGAAGGCAGATTGTCAACATGCCAGGTGTTACACAAGGCTTGGAGCCCACATCCTGTGAGCTGTGGTTTGTAAGGACCCTGCTCATAAGTGACTTCTTACTTTGGGTGACAGGAAGCTGCAAGCAGGGGTGTGTAAGCTGTCCTTTTGTCTGTACACCCTGCTCTGCCAGGAGTGAAGTGATGACCCTTTGGACCATTGGCTCCTCAAGTGTCTCAGAGTCTGCGGACCAGCTGTCAAAGGGCTTAGAAAGAGGTCCACCTTGAATTCTGAAACTGCCTTCTTCCAGCCAACTTGTGCCCTTAGGATAACTCTGAGGCCACAAGGAGGAATTAGGACACCCTTTGCACAATCCTCTCTCTAACCCAGAAACCGAAGCCTCAAGCTTTGCGTTGAACAATGTTTTAGGTCTCAAGCCAGCATGAAATCCGAGGAGGGAGTCATTCCAACCATGCTGAGCACAAATCTCAGAGTTGCCCAAATTTTCAGAAATTCAGGAAACATTTTTTAAGGAAATACATAGTATCTGCATGCCATGAAGGGTAGATGAGGATGATGTCCAGAATATAAGCAAAACACCAAGACATCTTTTCAGAAAAACTCAGTGGAATGTATAGGCCCAGGCCTATGAATTCTTACAAACTGGCTTGGCCCCTGGGAGCTTTATGTGGGGGTTAATATTACCCTCTTATAGATATATGAAGACTGAATGACACTCATGTTGACAGCTTGGATCAAGCAAGATGAGGGCTTTTAAGTCCAAGACCATATTGTATTTCCCCTACATTTCAATAATTCCTTTCCCCTCGATTCCCCACTCCCTTTTTAGAGAATCTTGGATTTGGAAGGGATGCTAGAGGTAAGCTAGTACAATCTCCCACCCTTGTCAGGAATTCTTTCTTCAACATTCAACAAATCGGAGAGGAGTGCAGTGGTCTACAAAGTGGGGGACCAAGGGCATATGGAGAAACTTAGGTCAAAGTGTGTGAGCAGTTTAGTCATTTTTCTTTCAGATAACACATTGACAACCAAGTGGTTGTCTCAATTTACAATTCCTTTGACTATGCTTGAGGTTCTGTTTCCTCATAGCCCTTTACACAACTATTATCTGATGTTTCTCATCTTTGCCATTCTCCAGTGAGTAACAGTATGGAATTCTTTCAATTTTCATTTCTCTTACTACTGTTATTAATTAGCACTTCTGAGGTCCAGTTGTTCATTAGCTAAGAAGCCACTGAGTGCCACATCATCTTGGTTTTGTCCAAAAGTAATAGATGTTTCCAGAATCCTCAGTTGGTAGTAAAATCAGAGCCCAGGCTACCCGAGAAGCATCTGGCATCAAGAGAGATCTGCTTACAGATACTCCCACATCATCATTCTCCATTTCTTGTTCTTCAGCTTTCAGTGTTTCCTAATCTTCTTATCCTTTTGCCTTTATGGGGGTTATAAGATATGATCAAGAAGCTGGTACTTTGATTTACCTTTAACATATTAATGAGGTACTACCTCCTCAAAGAAAATTTTCCTGACCCTTCCAGATTTAAGCTAAAAACATCTTCCCTTATAAAAATACAAGATCTCAAAGGCAGAATGAGCTTCAGAATACATGATGGCTGACATTCATATAGTGCTCTAAGGTTTGCAATGCACTGTATGTGATTTTCACAATAACCCTGAAAGGTCAGTGTGATGATTATCCCCATTTGACATAAGAGGAAACTGAGGTTAAGTGACTTACCCAGGATCGTACACCTAGTAAATATCTGAAGCTGGGTTTAAAAATAGATCTCTCTGATTCCAGGTCCAGTACTCTATTCACTGGGTCACCTAGCTGTTGCCTCTTGTCCATCTATTTAATCACATGCGACTTATAGAATCTGTCTAGTCCAAATTGCACATGACTAAAAAAATCATCCATATCATACCTGAAAAGCAGTCATCAATGTCATTCCTTGCCTCAACTTCCTCACATCCCATTGATTTCTCAAATCCCACAAACTGGCTTCCCAACCAAACTCCTCTATTTGCTGCATGTGAAAATTACTTTAAAAAAATTCTGTGTGAAATGTATTTTTAACCCTGGATGAAATTTTATATTCATTCTTATGAAATTTTATTTTCTTGGGTTTGTCTTAGTATTCTAATCTCTCTCTCTCTCTTTCTATTTCTCTCTCTCTATCTGTGTGTATATTTTAATCCTATCTCTGACACTCACTGTTTTACATCTGTCTCCCAGCTTTGTGACATATGAACGTGTTAAGTGTGTCACCATGTCTGTGCTTGCACAATCCCAGATCCTTGGAACCTCTAACTAATCCCTTCTTCCTTCTAACACCGACTACTAAATGATTAGTCACAGAGTTCAGTATTTGACCAGTTCTAAGTTCATTCATGATTTGGTTTCTCTTCAGATCACATCAATCTTTTGCTAAATATTTCTGTGGAAAGGAAGAATTGTGAGTTTTTGCTTAATCGATGGGGGTGGGGGGTCACAAAGACTCTGATATGACTGAATGACTGAACAGCAGCATCAAGTTATACTGTCCTTATGCCAATATCTCACCTTCTTATCCATGAGTCTTGTATAAGAGACTTTGTTGAACACTTGGCTAAAATCTCAGTGTTCTAGGTCTACAATATTCCCCTGTAACTGTCTCTAAATAGCTTCCTAAAAAAGAAATGAGTTTGGTCATGCTTGACCTGGTCCTGATGAAGCCAAACTACCTCTGAGTGAACACTACTTTCTTTCAAGTTATTTGCTAATCTTTTTGGTAAAAGATTATAGAATTTCGCCAGGAATCAAAGTCAAAGTCATTTGCCTACATTTTATAGATATGATTCTCTCTCTGTCTCTGGCTCTGTCTCTGTCTCTCTCTAACTGATTCTTCACTCTTTTTTCTCCCCTCCTCTTTTAGAAGCTTGCCTAATCCCTTCTCTATTTTCATCACAAGCACACCAAATATTTATGCATATGATTCATATAAAGTCTTTGTAGAGCTGAGGAAATAGACAGATAGGTCAGCAGTTACCAATTATCTCTTAGTTCCCTTTTATTTCCATTTGTGATTTTTTCCCCTATTTTTCCCTCCTAGCAATTGGACTGCTCTCTCACATATAAGGAACGTGGATACCTCAGTGCTTTCAGAATCCTGACTCAAATGCTTACCCATGACCCTGGGTCCCCATAGTCCACAAAAGCTAAGCACATGCTCTGGCAAGTTCCACTAAGTTGGAAAGGCTTTGAGGAGAGCTTTAGAGTAGTTTAGCATAGAGGGATTCTTCTCCAGCAGTGGTCCACTAGGTAACAAATGTGTTACCCACTTCCACAAGGGAAACAAAGACAAACCAAAATAACATTCAGGTCTTTGTAATCCTTTCAAATGTTGGTGACTGCAGAGCAAATAAAGGGGACAGAGTGACTAAGAATCACTCAGTTGTTCAGTCATCTATCAATATCAGCTTAGCCCTTGGCACTCCAAGTTCTCCAGGGAAATCCTCCTTCAGGGCCTTTTCAGCAAGTGCAAGGGACCATTGTTCTTGAAATTTAGGCCTATGGAGTGAAAACTCTGTTGGTCGTACCAATGGGGGGAGTTTCAAGTGGGAGCCTGGTGGTGAACTGGATGCCCATTTTCTAACAGGATCTCCATTGTCTGAGGGCCATCCAGTTTTGTAAACAGTGATTATTGATCTAAGCTGATTTCAGAGGGATGAGTTTTTTGATGTCACTTAAGGGTTATAGCCAGAGAGGAATTGTGCATTGATAGAGGCAGTAAGATAATGATAGAGTCACAGATCTTCAAATGATTGACATTTTGAAATGCTCTAAATATGAGATCCTGGTCCAATGAGCAACAGTTTGCCGATTGCAAGAAGACTCAAATCTTATCAATATCACCTTCCATTTTCCAATGGAATCAGAATATAAAAATCGGGTTTAATTAAAAGGAAGGAATATCTGTGATTGTGCAGTAAAGAGTGCAAGGCCTGGGATCAGGAACATCTGAGTTTAAACCTGACCTTAGATGTTTACAAGCTGTGTGACCCTGGGCAAGTCACTTCATTTGGTTGACTCAGTTTCTTCATCTTTAAAATGGATTAATTATAGCACCTATATAACAGGGGTGTTGTGAACATAAGATGAGAAAATAATTGTTGCCATATGGTAAGCAGTATACAAATATAAGCTATTATTGATTTCTCTTTAGACAGGCAACATGTCATAGTGTAGGGGATCTTGTGTGTGTGTGTGTGTGTGTGTGTGTGTGTGTCTTTTATATTCTGGACCCCTTTGGCCAGTTGGTGAAACCTCTGAACCCTTCCAAGATTAAAAATGCATAAAGTCAAATAGATGGGGTATTTTAAAAAAGGAACTCATTATTGAAATACAGTGAGCAATAAAATAACTTCACAGACTCAGGGTTAAGATGGGCTAGCATGAATTCATTAAGTAGAGCAGTGGTATCAAAGGGAAATAGAATCAGTGGCCACTAAACCATGGCTAAGAATCCCTGCAGGACAGTGATTGAGTTAGGAAAGCACAGATTAACCTTCTGTTCTCTTGTATTTTTATTTGTTTTGCTAAATATTTCTCAATATTAATTTCATTGAGGCAGCACTCGAGAGTGTGTTTGACACATCTGGTTTACACACAAGCAATAAGAAATCATGTTTCATGGGCCACTCATTTCTCATTTCTATCCTTATGGAACATAAGCAAAACAGCTTCAGAAAAGGAGAATGTCACTGGTATTAAAACTTGTTGCCATGAATGAAGAGAGAGACAGTTACATGAAAAGCTTCTTGGCCTCCTTCCAAACTCAGTGACATATACAATGAGTCTCAGTGCCTTCAATTAAATATACTTCTTTTCTCTTCCTACATTCAGATCAGATCATATTCCCATATCATCAGATCATATGCAATCTCTCTCTGAGGGCAGTGGGTGATGCTTTTTTTTCACTCTAAACTCATGACAGCTATGAGCCCATAACACCTACAATACATTTTCTACCTACATAAGGCTGAAATTCAATTTCAGAATTCAGAATACAGACATCCAAATGTCAGTCTTGAGATTGAAGTATCCTGCTTTAGATGGAAATATTGAGTTTGCAAGGTCAGGAGAACCTGGGTCCTTAGTAGGACCACCTACCCTACAGGGCATGCCCTTAAAGTGCTTTTTTTTTAAATTTTAATGAATGAATTTTTAGTTTTCAAAATTCATTTCCACAAGACTGTGGGTTCCAAATTTTTTCCCTATCTCTTCAATCTCCCCTAGCCTGAGATGGCATGCGTTCTGCTTACCTCTTCCCCCAGTTTCCCTTCCCTTTTATCACCCCCTCATCCCTTTCCCCTTTACTTTTTTAAAGAGCAAGACAGACTTCTATGTCCTATTGCCTTTATATCTTGTTTTCCAATAAAATCAATTTTTAACATTTTTTTAAACTTTAAGTTCTAAATTCTCTCCCTTCTTCCATTTCTATTCACTCTCATTGAGAAGGCAAGCAATTAAACATATGTTACACATGTGTAGCTATGCAAAACATTTCCATAATAGTTATGGAAAGACTAACTAAATTTCCCTTCATGCTATCTCACTCCCAAATTATTCTATTTTCTTCTTTTACCCTTTCCCTTTCTGGAAGTGTTTGCTTCTGTCTAGCCCTCCCCAATCTGCCCTCCCTTCCATCAATCCCCCTCTTCTTATCCACTTTTGCCCTACTTTCCTGTAGGGTAAGATAGTTGATTGAGTGTATATGGTATTCGCTCCTTAAGCAAAATCCAATGAGAGTAACATTCACTCATTCCTTCTTACCTATCCTTTCTTCCACTCCACTATGAAACCCTTTCCTTCTCTCTTTTTTTTCACTTTCTTCATTTTTCTTGCTTTTTTAAAATTATTTTTTAATGTTTAAAATATGGAATGCTTCACGAATTTGCGTGTCATCCTTGCGCAGGGGCCATGCTAATCTTCTCTGTATCGTTCCAATTTTAGTATACGTGCTGCCGAAGCAAGCACCCTTCTCTCTTTTCTATGAGATAAATTACTCCATTCTATCTCTACTGTTCTCTTTCTCCCAATATATTCCTTTCTTATCCCTTAATTTTAGATAGAAGCTGCAGAAGTACTTGTTGAGCTGACTGGTGTGAAAAAACTAAAGGCAAGTGTCTTTTTATCTTTTTGTTTTGTGTTTCCCTGATCACTCCTAGAGCTAGCTTGTTAAGCATGGGGGGGGGGGGTCTGTCAAGGGAGATCTCCTCAGCTGAGCTGAGGCAAGGGCAAGCTCAGGGGTTGATGATCCCACCTACCCTATTGTCTTCCTATTTCCCTTGGAGTTCTGAGGCACACCTGCATTGTAGTGGGAGTTTCCGCCTCTCCTGGGGCTCCTCTCCTACTGCTGACCCCTTAATTTTATTTTAGATACCATCCCTTCACATTCAATTCATCTTGTGTTATCTATCTATCTATCTATCTATCTATCTATCTATCTATCTATCTATCTATCTATCTATCATCTATCTATCTATTTTTCTATTTCCTCTAACTACGCTAATACTTGAAAGGTATCATGACTTACAAATATCACCTTTCCAAGTAGGAATGTAAACAGTTCAACTTTAATTAGTCTCTTATGATATCTCTTTCCTGTTTACTTTTTCGTGCTTCTCTTGATTCTTCAATTTGAAGGTCAAATTTTCTGTTCCACTCTGGTCTTTTCATCAAGAGTGTTTGAAAGACCTGTATTTTGCTGAATGTCAATTTTTTTTCGCTGAAGAATTATACTCAGTTTTGCTGGGTAGGTGATTCTTGCTTTTATTCCTAGCTCCTCTGACCTCCAGAATATCATATCCCAAGCTTTTCAATACCTTAACATAGAAGCTACTAGATCTTGTGTTACACTGATCGAATTTTCACAATAATTGAATTGTTTCTTTCTAGTTCCTTGTAATTTTTTTCTCCTTGATCCTGGAACTCTAGACTTTGGCTACAATATTCCTAGGAGATGTGCTTTGGGGGTTTCTTTCCAGAGGTGATAGGTGGAATCCTTTCATTTATATTTTACCCTCTGGTTCTAGAATATCAGGACAGTTTTCCTTGACAATTTCTTTTTTTTTTTTTTTTTAACTTTTAACATTTATTTTCACACAATTTTGGGTTACAAATTTTCTCCCCTTTTATCCCCTCCCCCCCCAAATCCAAGCATTCTAATTGCCCCTGTGACCAATCTGCTCTCTTCTCTATCCTCTCTCCCTGTCCATGTCTCCGTCTTCTCTTTTGTCCTGTAGGGCCAGATAGCTTTCTTGACCCCTTAACCTGTATTTCTTGTTACCCAGTGGTAAGAACATTACATTTGGTCCTAACACTTTGAGTTCCAACTTCTTTAGCTCCCTCCCTCTCCACCCCTTCCCCTTGGAAGACAAGCAATTCAATATAGGCCAAATCTGTTTAGTTTTGCAAATGATTTCCATACTAGTTGTGTTGTATAGGACTAACTATATTTCCCTCCATCCTATCCTGTCCCCCATTACTTCTATTTTCTTATGGTCCTTTCCCTCCCCATGAGTGTCGACCTTGGATTGCATTCTCCTCCCCATGCCCTCCCCTCCATCCTCCCCCCAACCCTGCTTGTACCCCTGTCCCCCACTCTCCTGTATTATGAGACAGGTTTTCCTATCAAAATGAGTGTGCATTATATTCTTTCCTTTAGTGGAATGTGATGAGAGTAGACCTCATGTTTTTCTCTTGCCTCCCCTCTTTATCCCATCACTAATAAGTCTTTTGCTTGCCTCTTCTATGGGAGATAATTTGCCCCATATAACTTCTCCCTTTCTCCTCCCAATATTTCTCTCTCACTGCTTGATTTCATTTTTTTTTTAAGATATGATCCCATCCTCTTCAATTCACTCTGTGCACTCTGTCTCTATGTATGTGTGCGTGTGTGCATGTGTGTGTGTGTGTGTACTCCCACCCAGTACCCAGATACTGAAATGTTTCAAGAGTTACAAATATTGTCTTTCCATGTAGGAATATAAACAGTTCAACTTTAGTAAGTCCCTTATGACTTCTCTTTGCTGTTCACCTTTTCATGGTTCTCTTCATTCTTGTGTTAGAAAGTCAAATTTTCTTTCTAGCTCTGGTCTTTTCATCAGGAAAATTTGAAAATCCTCTATTTCATTGAAAGACCATTTTTCCCCCTGAAGTATTATACTCAGTTTTGCTGGGTAGGTGATTCTTGGTTTTAGTCCTAGTTCCTTTGACTTCTGGAATATCCTATTCCATGCCCTTCAATCCCTTAATGTAGAAGCTGCTAGATCTTGTGTTATCCTGATTGTATTTCCACAATACTTGAATTGTTTCTTTCTAGCTGCTTGCAATATTTTCTCTTTCACCTGGGAATTCTGTAATTTGGCCACAATGCTCCTAGAAGTTTCTCTTTTTGGATCTCTTTCATGCAGTGTTCTGTGGATTCCTTGAATATTTATTTTGCCCTCTGGTTCTAGAATCTCAGGGCAGTTTTCCTTGATAATTTCATGGAAGATGATGTCTAGGCTCTTCTTTTCATCATGGTTTTCAGGTAGTCCCAGAATTTTTACATTGTCTCTCCTGATTCTATTTTCCAGGTCAGTTGTCTTTCCAATAAGATATTTCACATTATCTTCCATTTTTCGAATCTGTGCGTTATGTTCTGAGATATCTGTCTTTCTCATAAAGTCCTTAGGGTCCATCTGTACCATTCCAGTTTTGAAAGATCTATTTTCTTCAGTGAGCTTTTGAATCTCCTTTTCCATGTGGTTTATTCTGCTTTTGAAAGCATTCTTCTCCTCATTGGCCCCTTGCACCTCCCTTGCCAACTGAGTTAGGCTAGTTCTCAAGGTGCCAATTTCTTCAAGATTTTTTTGGTTGTCCTTTAGCAGGGAGCTGATCTGCTTTTCATGCTTCTCCCTCATCCCTCTCATTTCCCTTCCCAGTCTTTCCTCCACCTCTCTAACTTGATTTTCAAAATTCCTCTTGAGCTCTTCCATGGCCCGAGCCCATTGGGTGGGCTGGGACACAGAATCCTTGGTTTCTGTGTCTTTGCCTGATGGCAAGCATTGTTCCTCCCCATCAGAAAGGAAGGGAGGAAGTGTCTTTTCTCCGAGGAAGTACCCTTCAATAGTTTTGTTTCTTTTCCCTTTTTTGGGCATTCTCCCCAACCAGTGACCTGACCTCTGAATGATCTCCTCACACCCACCTCGCCTCCTGGTCCTCCCAGCCAGCGTTTGGGAACTGAGATTCAAATGCTGCTTCCCACCTTAGGGTTTTTGGCGGGGGCAGGGCTGCTATTCAGTGTGAGAATTAAGTTCAGGTGGTCAGGGGCAGGGCTGCCTCTCTGGCTCAGTTCCCTCAGGGGGTTTATTCACAGACCTTCCACAATGGATCCAGGGTCCCGCCCGTTTGGGGAGCCCCTGTCTGCAGCCGCCTCTCAGCTTCTATCTCCTGGAGGGGCCCGAGCCATGGGGGCACCCCACTCCCCTCTCGACCCGCCAAAGACACTCTCTCACCTACCCCCGTCAGTCACCTGTTGGTGGGGGGGCTTGTGCCGCCACTGGAGATCCCGTCTCTGGAGCTTTATCGGATCTGTACCTCTCGGAGCCGCTGCTGCCGCAGGTCCGGGCTGGGCTCCGCGTCTGAAGCGCGACGGACCTTTTGCGAGAGGTTTGCAGGTCCCTCTGTGGGTGGAGGGACCCGCGTGGCTGCTGGAGATCCCGTCCCCGTAGCCCGCTCGGATCTTTTCCTCACGGTGTCGCTGCCGTGGCAGGGCTGCCCTCTGCTCCCCGTCCCGGCGCCCAGTCCATGGCGCGAAGGACCCCCCACGAGAGGTTTGCAGGTCTCTCTGGAACAGAAATCTCCCTTGCTCCAATATTCCGTGGTCTCTGTGGGTGCAGAATTCACCCTGGGTTGGTCCCCTCTAGCCATTCTGTGGTTTGTGTGTTCGGAGCTGTGTGTATGTGCGTCTTTCTACTTCACCATCTTGGCTCCACCCTCCTGATAATTTCTTGAAAGATGATGTTTGGTTCTTTTTTTGATCATGAATTTCAGGTAGACCAATGCTTTTAAAAGTATTTCTGCTGGGAGGTGGAACCAAAATGGTGGAGTGAAAGAAGGTACAAACCCAAACTGTACAAAAAATCCTTCAGATATTTCTAAAAAGTGAATCTGAACAAATTTTAGAGTAGAATAATCTATGAGAAGACAGACTGTGGCAGATATCGAGCTCACGACAGCCTGGAAAGTGTATAGGAAAGATCTCTTACATGGGGCTGGGGGAGCACAAAGTGCACAGACTGCACCAGCCCAGACTCCACCATAGCAAAGAAGAGTTGAAATAGCCCCAGGCAGACTGAAGAAGAAACAGCAGTGTGGATTCTCAAACATGTTAGCACAGGATGAGAGTGCAGTGGTAGAGAAATGCAAGGCCTTGGTAACAGCTGCAGTCACTCCTGAGACTAGCAGAAAACAGATAAAATTGAAAGCCACATACTTGAACTTCTGGGAGCGAAGATGGTGGAGTACACTGTAAGTGCTCTCACTCTCTGCTTCTTGACCTTGAAAAACCCAGAGAACATTTCCCCAGGAAAAAATCCTGCAATAGTGTAATCAGCAGAAGGGGTACAGCAGTCTCTCAGTTCAGGAGGCTAGGGAGATTGATAAGAGAACCTCTTGCTATGGCTGAAGGGGACCAGCACAGGACCATAGGCATCCTAACAAGCCTGCCCTCAGTGGTCCAGGAGGAGAGCCTGAGCGCCAGGTGGGTGGAGCCAGTCAGCAGGACTCCAAGCATGCCTTAGCACAACCAGGTGAATTGAGTAAACAGCAGAACAGACAGGGATTCACCAGCTGCTGAGCCTGCCTGTGTTCTAACTCAGCTCTAGGGGAAGAGGAGAACTTTTGCAGTCAGATCACCACTTCCCCATAACTCCCCTATTGAGCTTCAATGGAACTCCAGAGAAACTCAGAAAGACTTCATCTGACTTCAGTGTTGGTACACATCAATCAGATAACCACCTGGTAGGTTGTAGCATTATATAGCTTCTAGCTGAAAGAAGCAGAGGCCACAACACACAAAACCAATAACCAGGCCTTAAGTTCTCAGCACAAGTGGGAAAGAGCTTTCTGATCCCAAGAAGCAGAGATCCACTCTAAAAACCAGAACAAAGGCAATCACCGTGAATAAGAAGGAACTTAGAAAAGTAAAGGACATACAATCTTCCTATGTAGACAGAAATGATCAAATTACAAATTCAGAAGAGGATAACACTAACAATATATCCACATCTGAAACCTCAAAAGGGAATATGAATTACTCTCAAGTCTGAAGAGCATTCTTGGAAAAGCTCAAGAAGGGTTTTAAAATACAAATTAGAGAGATAGAAGAAAAAGTGGCAAATGATTTTTAAAATACAGCTGACAGAATGAAAAAAAAATCACTGAAGAGAACAGCTCCTTAAAAAGTAAAATTGACAGGAGCCAAGATGGCAGAGTAGAAAGATACACTTCTAGAAACTCTCTTCCCACAGCCCATAAAATACCTGTAAAAATGACTATAAACAAATTTTAGAGCAGCAGAAGTCACAAAATGACAGAGTGAAAGAGATTTCCAGCCCACAGCAGTTTGGAAGGCCAACAGTAAAGGTCCATTGCACCAGGCACAGAGTGGAGAGCAGCACAGCATGGGTTGCACTGTTGCAAGGACAGGACTGGAGCAGTTTTCAAGGTGCCACCACCAGCAGCTATGGGTCCCTGATTCCTAAACTCAAAAATGCCAAAGACAGTTTCAAAGGTCAGTGAGAAATCTTTCACTTGAGTGAGAAAAGATTGTGGGGGTCTAGCCCTGGCCTCAGGCACCAGCAACTTCCATTGTTAGAGTCATGGCCTAAAGCACCTGGGGGAAATAAGCAACTGATCTGGATCTCAACCCTGAGTGACAGTTCAGGGGTGAGGAGTGGTCCTGGCTGGAGTGGTGGAGCTGGTGGAGGCTCTGGAGAGGGAGTCCTGCTCACAGACCAGAGTGTAGACCCAGAGAGGAATAAACTCCTTTCTCTTGACTGTACCACCTTGGAGGAACTGAGAATTATAGGTCCACAGAGTATACCTTCCCCTTGACAAAGAATGCAAAAGTCAAGTAACTGGCAGGGAAAATGCCCCAGAAAAGGAAAAAGAATAAGACAATAGAAGGTTATTTTCTTGGTGAGCAGGTATTTTCTTCCATCCTTGGGGATGAGGAAGGACAATGCATACCATCAGAGGAAGTCAAGGCTTCGATATCCAAAACCTCCAAGATAAATATGCAATAGTCTCAGGCCATGGAAGAGCTCAGAAATGATTTTGAAAATCAATTAAGAGAGGTAGAGGAAAAATTGGGAAGAGAATTGAGAGTGATGCAAGAAAATCATAAAACGAGAGTCAACAGCTTGCTAAAGAAGGCCCAAAAAATGCTGAAGAAAATAATACCTTTAAAATTAGACTAACTCAAATCACAAAAGAGACCCAAAAAGTCAATGAGGAGAAGAATGCTTTGAAGGGCAGAATTAGTCAAATGGAAAAGGAGGTTCAAAAGCTCACTGAAGAAAATAATTCTGTAAAAATTAGAATGGAGCCGATGGATGCTAATGACTTTATGAAAAACTAAGAAATTACAAAACAAAACAAATAGAACAAAACAATAGAAGACAATATGAAATATCTCATTGAAAAACAACTGACTTGGAAAATAGATCCATGAGAGACAATTTAAAAATTATAGGACTACCTGAAAGCCATGATAAAAAAAAAAGAACCTAGACATTATTTTTCATGAAATTTTCAAGGAAAACCTGTCTTGATATTCTGGATGCAGAGGGTAAAATAAATATTGAAAGAATTCACCGATCACCTCTGTAAAGAAACCCCCAAAGCACATCTCCTAGGAATATTGTAGCCAAAGTCTAGAGTTCCGGGTCAAGGAGAAAATATTGCAAGCAGCCAGAAAGAAATAATTCAGATATTGTGGAAATACAATCAGGATAACACAGGATCTGGCAGCTTCTACAATAAGAGACTGAAGGACTTGAAATATGATATTCCAGAAGTCAAAGGAACTAGGACTAAAACCATGAATCATCTACCCAGACAAGCTGAGTATAATACTTCAAGGGAAAAAATGGTCATTCAATGAAATAGAGGACTTTCAAGCATTCTTGACGAAAACACCAAAGCTGAAAAGAAAATTTGACTTCCAAACACAAAAATCAGGAGAAAAATGAAAAGGTAAATAGGAAAAGAGAAATCATAAGGGACTTACTAAAGTTGAACTGTTTACATTCTTACAAGGAAAGATATTTGTAACTGTTGAAACTTATCTCAGTATTTGGGTAGCTGGAGGTATTATACACACATGTATATGTATGTATGTCTGTGTGTATGTATGTGTATGTGTATGTATGTGTAGACAGAGGACACAGGGTGAGTTGAATAGGAAGGGATGATATCTAAATAAATAAAATTAAGGGTTGAGAGAGTAAAATATTGGGAGGAGAAAGGGAGAAATGGAAGAGGGCAAACTATGCCTCATAAAAGAGTCAAGAAAAAACTTTTTCAAAGGAGGTGAAAAGTGGGAGGTGAGAGGGAAAATATGAAGCTTACTCTCATCACATTTGGCTTAAAGAGGAAATAACATTTACACTCAATTTGGTATGAAAATCTATCTTGCACTACAGGAGAGGAGGAGATAAGTGGGGTGTTTGGAGAATGATAGAAGGGAGGGCAAATGAGTAGAGGGGGTAATTAGAAGTAAACACTTTTGGGGAGGGATAATATCAAAAGAGAGAATAGAATAAATGGGGAGCAGGATAGGATGGAGGGAAATATAAGTAGTCTTTCACAACTTTACTATTACCGAAGTCTTTAGCAAAACTGCACATATATAGCCTATATTGAATTGCTTGCCATCTCAGTGGGGATGGGTGGGGAGGGAGGAAGGGAGAGAAGTCAGAACTCAAAGTTTTAGGAATGAATGTTGAGAATTGTTTTTGCATGTAACTGGGAAATAAGAAATACAGGTAATGGGGTAATAGAAATCTATTTTGCCCTACAAAAAAACAGAGGAGATGGGAATAAGGGAAGGAAGTGGTGTGATAGTAGGGAGGGTAGATTGGAGGAAGGGGTAATCAGAGTGCAAGTTATTTTGGAGTGGGGGGGAGGGTAGAGATGGGTTGAAACTTTGAAACTCAAAATCTTGTGGAAATGAATGTTGAAAACTTACAATGAATAAATAAATTGGAAAAAAATTGACATTGGCAGCTGTGAACTCTTCCACCTAGAGTGCACTCGGCTCCCTGCTTCTGCCAGCTGCAGCACCACCCCCTCTCTCTGAAGAGTTTTAACTTGCTTCTTTGAAGTTCACCACAGATGATGATATTGCTGCTCTCATTGTTGACAATGGCTCTGGAATGTGCAAAACTGTCTTTGCAGGAGACGATGCCCCTTGTGTGATCTTCCCCTCCATTACTGGGCATCCCAGACATCAGGGTGTGATGGTGGGTATGGGCCAGAAAGATAGCTACATGGTGGATGAGGTCCGGAGGAAGAGAGATATTCTGACCCTGAAGTACCCTATTGAACATGGTATTGTCACCAGCTGTGATGACATGGAGAAGATCTGGCATCATACTTTCTGAAATGAGTTCCATGTGGCCCCTGAAGAGCACCCTGTGCTGCTCACAGAAGCCCCACCCCTGAACCCAAAGCCAACAGAGAAAAGATGACTCAGATTATGTTTGAGACTTTCAACACCTCAGCCATGTACATTGCCATCCATGCTGTACTGTCCCTGTATGCCTCTGGTGGTTCCACTGGTATTCTGATGGACTGTGGTGATGGTGGGACCCACACTGTACCCATCTATGAAGGTTATGCCCTTTCCCATGCCATCCTCTGTCTTGATCTGACTGTTCACGATCTAAAGGACTACCTCATGAAAATCCTGACCAAGAGAGGGTACAATTTCATTATCACAGCTGAGAGAGAAATCGTGCATGACATCAAGGAAAAACTGTGTTATGTCTCCCAAGACTTTGAGCAGGAGATGGCTACTGCTGCATCTAGCTCCTCTCTGGAAAAGAGCTATGAGATCCCTGATGGTCAGGCTATCACCATTGGCAATGAGTGGTTCTGGTGCCCAGAAGTTCTCTTCCAGCCATCTTTCTTGGTATGGAATCCTGTGGAATCCATGAAACTACCTTCAACTCAATCATGAAGTGTGATGTTGACATCTGTAAGGATTTGTATATTAATACCATATTGTCTGGTGATACCAGGCATAGCCAACAGGATAAAGAAGGAGAATGCAGTCTTTGCTCTCAGCACAATGAAAATCAAGATCATTGCCCCACCTGAGTGCAAATACTTGGTCTGGATTGGAGGCGTCATCCTGGCATCTCTTTCCACCTTCCAGCAGACGTGGATCAGCAAGCAGGGGTATGATGAATTTGGGTCCTCCATTGCCTACAGCAAATGCTTCTAAATGGACTGTTTGTGTTTTATTTTATTTTTGTCAAGAGGGTGTGACATGATAATTGCCCCCCAAAAGAGATGAGATTGGCATGCCTTTATCTGCTTTTGTTTGTTTGTTTTTTGGCGCTTGACTCGGGATTTAAAAACTGTAACAGTGAAGGTGATGAGCAGTCTAAGTATGTTGGAGCCAAACTCTCCCAAAATTCTACAGTGTGTCTTCAGGACTCTGTACATTTTTTAAATAGTCATTCTAAATATTGTATAATACATTGTTACAGGGTTATGAGCCTCCATGAAGGCTGTCATCTGCTAGAGCGAAGGAGCTAAGTAACAAATCTAGATGGGGAGGGAGGAAGGTATTAGTATTGCTTTATGTGTAAATGAATGTAATCCTTTAAAAAAAAAATTTTTTTTTAACTTCCACTTTAGTACTTGTTCTTTTTTTAAAAAATTGTCAGCCATATTGTATGCCCCCTAAATTCCCTCCCTGTCCCCAACATAGATATGAGTGAAGACTTTGCAGTCTCCCTACAAGTTTTATGAGATTGGTGCCAGTACTTGGGGGAGGGGAGGAGCTTTACCTGTACACTGATTTAAGACCAGTTCAAATAAAAGTGCATGTATTAAAGAAAAAAAAAAGTAAAATTGATCAAACGTAAAAGGAAGCACAAAACCTAACTGGGAAAATTGGATAAATGGAAAACTAACTACAAAAGCTAACTGAAGGAAACAATTCAAGAACTGGGCAACTAGAAGCTAATCAGTCTAAGAGGCATCAAGAATCAGTCAAAAAAAATCTAAAGAATGAAAAAAATAGAAGAAAATGAAAAATATCTCATTGGAAAAACAACAGATCTCAAAAATAGATCCAGGAGAGAAATTCTAGGAATTATTGGTCTACCAGAAAGTCATAATGAAAAAAAAAAGAGCCTGTAAAATATCTTCCAAAAAATCATCCTGAAAAACTGCCCTGAAGTACTAGACCCAGAGGCCAAAATAGTCTTAGAAAGAATCCATTGATCACCTTGTGAAAAAGATCCCAATTTGAAAACACTAAGGAATATTGTTGGCAAATTCCAGAACTACCAAGTTAAGGAGAAAATACTGCAAGCAGTCATAAAGAAACAATTCAAATATCAAGTAAATGCAGTCAGAATCACACAGCACCTTGTAGCTTCTACATTAAAAGATCCGAGGGATTGCAATATGACATTCTGTAAGGCAAATGAGCTTGGACTACAACCAAGGATCAAACAGCAAAGTTGAGCGTAATATTTCAGGCAAGGAGATGTACACTCGATGAAATAAGGGATTTCTGGACCTTCCTGATGAAAAAGCCAGAGCTCCATAGAAAATTGATCTTCAATACAAGACTCAAAAGAAAGATAAAAAGGTAAACAGTGAAAAAAAAAGAAAAAAACTTTGCTATTCAATATAGTTGAACTGTTTGCATCCTTATATAGGAAGATGATGATGGTAAATCTTGAGAATTGTATGTTTATTATGACGTTTGACAGGGATATACATGGATAGAGGGAGTAGGTATAAATTAACTGATGTGATGATAAAAAATGTAACTAAAGTGTGAAGGGATTGCAACAGAAGAAGAGAAAAGGAAGAGGCAGAAAAAAACTAAATTACATCATAGGATGAGGCAGAGAACCATGTTATAGAGGAAGGAAAGAGGGGAGGGAGATGGACATTCTTTGAGCTTTACTCTCATCTTATTTTGTTCAAAGACTTAACAACATACTCAATTAAGTATAGAAAGAAAACGTGCCCTACATTAAGAGTGGAAAAGGAAAAGAAAAGAGAGGGGGGGTTGTGAGGGAAAGAAGAAGTAGTAAGGGAAAAGGGAAATAAAAGGGAAGGGGGCTGATAGAAGAGAAGGAAGATTGAGGGAGGCTATGGTCAAAATTAAAACCCTTTTGAGGAGGGGAAAGGAGAAATAAAAGCATAAATGGGGAGGTGGAATGGGATGGAGAGAAAGACACAAATAGTAATCATAACCGTGAATGTGAATAGAATGAACTCTCCCATAAAATGGAGGCACACAGCAAAATGGATTAAAAATCATAATCCTACAATATGTTTTATACTAAAATCACATTTGAAACAGGAAGATATTAACAGGGTAAAGTTAAAAGGTTGAAGTACAATATATTATACTTCAACTACTTAAAAAGAAAACAGAGGTAGAAATCCTAATCTCAGATAAAGTAAAAAAAAATTGTTCTAATCCAAAGAGATAAGGAAGGAAACTATATTCTGCTAAAAGGCATCATAGACCATGATATAATATCATTACTAAACATATATGTACCAAGTGGTATAGCAGTAAAATTCTTAGAGGAGAAGTTAAATAAATTACAGGAAGAAATAGAGAACAAAAATAGTAGTGGGGGAATTCAGCCTTCCCCTTTATGAACTTGATGAATAAAAAGTTGAAGGGGTGAATAGAATTCTGGATAAAGTAGATGTGATTGTGCTCTGGAAAAAATTGAATCAGGGTAGAAAGGAATATGTTTTTTCTCAAGGGTACATGGTACAAACACAAAAACTGACCATGTACTAGGACATAAAAACCTTACAGTCCAGTGCAGAAAGGCAAAGAGAGTCAATGCACCCTTTTCAGATCACAATGTAATAAAAAGTATATGTAATAAAGGACCATGGAAAGATAGACCAAAATTAACTGGGAACTAAAAAATCGAATCCTAAATAATGAGGGTTTCAAGCAACACATCACATAAACAATAAATAACTTAATTCAAGAGAATGACAATAATGAGATAACCTACCAAAACTTATGGGATGCATCGAAAGCAGTTCTTAGGGGAAGTTTCGTTTTTCTGAAGGCATACGTGAATAAAATAGAGAACGAGGAGACCCATGAATTGGGTATGCAACTGAAAAAAAAACTAGAAAAAGAACAAATTGAAAATCCCCAATTAAATATAAAATTAGAAATATGGAATACTAAAGGAGAGATTACTAAAATTGAAATTAAGAAAGCTATTGAACTAATTAATAAAACTGAGTTGATTTTATGAAAAAAATTAAATTGATATGTCTTTGTTCAATTTGATTAAACAAAATAGAAAGAAGAAAACCAAATTACCAATATCAAAAATGGAAATGGTGAGCTCATCTCCAATGTTTGGCAATTTAAGTGAAATGGACAAATATACGTAAGTATGTATGTATGTATGTATGTATGTATGTATGTATGTATGTACCTATGTATGTATTTCCCAGATTGACTGTATAGGAAGTAAAATATTAAAATAGTCCCATCTTAGAAAAAGAAATTGAACAAGTCATCAATGAACTCCCTAGGAAAAAAAATTAAGAGACAGAAGGATTGACAACTTAATTTCAATACTGTATAGACCATTTAGGAATATTGGTGAAGAAAGAGTCCTACCAAATTCTTTTTATGATAAAAATATGGTTCTGATAGCTAAACCAGGAAGAGCCAAAACAGAGAAAGAAAATTATAGATCAATTTTCCTAATGAAAATAGATGAAAAATATTAAATAAGATATTAGCAAAAAGACTACAGCAACTTATAATGAGAATAATACACTGTGATCAGGTAAGATTTATACCAGTGATGCATAGGCTTCCAGCCCCTGAGATCTGCTCTGACCAGTCTGTGCCAGTGTAGCCCATGCCAGACTGCATTCCACTCCCTGCCTGGTGAAAAGACCCTTCCTGTAGAATTTTCAGGTTGTCTTGGACTGGAGATTTGTTTTACTCTGTCATTTTGTGTGTTTTGTAGCTCTAGAATTTGTTTAGAGCCATTTTTTACAAGTATTTTCAGGACGTTGGGGGAGAACTCAAGGAAGTCCCTGCTTTTACTTTGCTATCTTGGTTCCACCCCCCTGGAACAGTGTTTCTTAAGGGAGAAGATGACCAACAGGAGGATGAGTCCAATCCCTAACCTCATATGCTTGAAGATATCTCCCTGGAGTCAGTGTTCAGACTTTGCAGAGCTGAGGTGAAATACAAAATGTCTCAACCTTCAAGGGGAGTATAAAAATCATTGTCTTACAGCTGCTTCTTTTGAGTTGTGTGGAGGAAATAAATAGAATTCTCATGTCTGATTCATATTGTTCAGCTAACAGTTTTCAACTTTCATTTCCTTTTGCCTTTTGGGGAGACCCTGGACACAAACTAAACTTGATCCTTATGTAATTATCCCTGGAGCTATGGGGTGAGTTATAAGGAGCCAGAGAATGTGATGAAGAAAGTCTGTTCCCTTTCTCTATAGGACAGACTTTCCAAAGGCTCGATATTGTCTTGAGGCTCATTAAGAAAAAATCACTTCAAGAGGAAGATGATGCTAACTCTTTGATTTTCATACTCTCCCTAGTGCTTATCAAAGTAGTTTGTACATGGTATTTGAATAACAGATATAGAGTTGAAGTGGATAGAAATGAATTACATGGAATTGGTTTGCTGAGGAGACACAGGAAGGGAGTGATCAGTCAGGTGGCCTTGTGGAAGGCTTCCTAAGGAGAGTGCTAAAGCAGTTGGCTTGGATGGGTAGTGCCATGAGAATTTATAAGTATAAGGGTTATCATTTGTAATGTTTCAATATGGTAACAACTATGTTGCCCATGTAGGTCAGTAAATAGATTCATTTGTGCTTAACCAGGGAGATTGTATTAAGGAGTAATGTGATATGAAGTTGGAGTGGCCAGCTGGGATCAGGCTTTTGGGGACCATGAGCAGTTGTTCTGAAACCACTAAGATAGATGATCTTTCTAGCCTTATGTCCCCAAGGAATCTAGCAGATCTGGACATACTCTTTCCTCTTAGTGACTGAACTCAGACATCCTGCCACCAAGGGCCTCAGTGGCACATGGTTTACGGGAGTGGGGAAACTGCAAATTAACTGGAACCTGTTCCCATATGAGCAGCAGATGTCTCTGTCCCTGCTAACCTGGATCCTTTAAGGTGATCTGGCTAACAGCTGAGTTGACAAACCTCCCTTCTCGTCCCTGTCATCAAGAAAATGCACTGATTTCCTCAAATGTCTTTTCCACTGAGACTTTGTTTTGGTTACAGCCTGAACACATAGCAACATGAGGCTTGCCTGCAGAGTGGGGGGAAAAGCATGTTTAAGATACAAAGGGGAAGGCCATAACTCTTGTCCAAAGTGGGAAGATTGAAGGTTGCCACACTGGCACTTCATGGGGTCACAGGGCATATACCTGCAGGTATGTGTAGAACACCCCAGAGAAGGATGCCTTCTGCATCTAAGCCTAGACAGTCCTTGTCAAATCATACAGAGCTTGTATCTGGAGATGAGATAATTCAACTCCTTGCATTGTAAACAGAGGTAAATAGAAGCCCAAGGTCACACAGAGAACATAGCACTGGATGTAGAGTCAGTGCCTCAGATATTCTGGTGATTCTGGGTGAGTCATTCAATTTCTCTGAGCATCAGTTTCCTCATCTGAAAATAAGGACATTATCATCTATGCCATAGGGATTTTGTGAATCAAACAACATCCCTTGTGCTAAGTGTGATATAAATATAAGTTGGGGCAGTAGCCACAGATTTAGCCACAGTCGTATTCATTGCTGGTAGCCATGGTGGTGAAAGTACCTGGCCTCAGAGGGCTTACATTTTTTCATCCCTTTCCTCCCTGACCAGTGCCCTATGAACAAGCTATTAGCTCCGATGGAAAAAGATTAAAAAACAATGGCTGTGCAACCATCCCTTGTGGCTTGTGCACCTTACAGACGTGGACTTATGACCAATTATAGCACGGCCGTTGGTAGGAAAGTGGATGCTCTCGCAAAGGTGATTTAGAAGAAGCATGGCACTGGGCAGAACATTTGACAAAGAAAGTTCTGTGGCCACACCAAGGCCTCTGAGATTTCCCACCTGTGTGACCTTTGGTGAGTCCCTTAACCACTGTACCGTAGTAGCTACCATCCTTTATTAGACTTCACTACAAAATCATGGGCTAGTGTTGATCAGGTTGATGCAAAGACATATTCCACCAGAGCTCCCTGCCTAGACTAACCTACTAGAACCCTAATGTAAGCCTTTATCCCATGCAGTAGAGTTTGGGGAAAGAGTCTGAAGAGTTCATGCTCACAATCTACCTTATATAATGAAGGTTTGTTGGGTTCTATTTTGTTTGAATAACAAAATCTCTCTCCCACTGAGAGTTAAAGAAATGTGACATGGCTTTTCTCAGGCAGCAGTGAATTATCTGTCTCTCAAACTCTCAAACTGACAGCTTCATGGCCATTTTTTGGAGATAGGAAGAAAAGATTTCTTTCCAGGTCTGAGCTGGAGCAGAAGGTCCCTGTTATTGTCCAATGGTTTCGATCATGTCTGACTCTTCATGGCCCCATTTGAAGTTTTCATGGCTAAGGTAGTGGAGTGGTTTGTCATTTCCTTCTGCAGCTCATTTTACAGATGAGGAAACTGAGGCAAAGAGGGTAAAATGGCTTACCCAGGGTCACACAGCTAGTAAGTATCAGGTCACATTTGAACTCATGAAGATGAGTCTTCCTGACTCCACACCAAACACTCTATGTACTATTGCCACCTAGCTGTGCAAAGGCCTCTCAGTCCTTTCTAATAAAAATGTTTTGTGAATTTTTTCCTGATTGCAGCAATGCAATTCTCTGAAAAAGGCAACACAGGATAGTGGTTTCAGTGACAGAGGGAAAAAGAGAAGGTTTCAAATCCTGCCTGTGATATAAACTGTGCGACCCTGGTCAACTCATGTCACCCTTAAGTTTCCCAAATGCTGCTCATCTGGAAGAGGGGAATGGCCTTAATGGCCTCTAAGGTCCTTTCCAGTTTCAAATCTATGTGCCTATGACTGACAATTTATGAATAGACAAAGTAATGGGTTCCATCCATATTTTATCACTGCTTCTTAAAGAGATCCATTGAATCGATCATTTCAAGCTGCATAGAGGAAGCATTGCATGGTGGATAGAAGGGCAGACCTGAGTGTGAGGGGGAGCAGACTGCACATCTGTCTCCTATCACATGTGGTTTGGAGAGTCTGGGCAAGTCACTTCAAGGTTCAGTGGTACCAGGGAACTATGGAAGACTATGAAGAACAGAGAAGATGAAATCTTCACTGCTAGAGTGAATTTTCTCAAATGGTATTTGCCATTCCTGTGAAATCAGAGGTCTAGTTTTGAAATTTTCAAAGGAGATCAAGCAAAATAAAAACATATATTAGTAGTACTAATAACTAGCATTAATAGAGTTCTTTATTTTTTTTTGTTATAATGAATTAATTAATTTGTTTTCAGTTTTCAACAATCCTTTCTATAAGTCTTGAAATTTTCCCCCTCCTTCTCTCCTCCCTCCTTGAGATGGCATGCAATCTCTTATGGGTTCTACACACACATTCTTAACATACACATTTTCACATTGGACATGTTGCATAGAAGAATTAAAATGAATCGAAGAAACCATGAGAAAAAGCAAGCTAAAACAAAACATAAAACAAGAGAAAATAGTCTTCTTCATTCTGTATTCTGATTCCATAGTTCATTCTCTGGATATGAATTGGTCCTTGAATTGTTGTGAAGGGCTAAGTGTATCAGAAACAGTCCTCACACATTGTGACTATTACTGTGTAAAATGTTCTCCTAGATCTGCTCATTTCACTCAGCATCAGATCATATAAGTCCTTCCCGGCCTCTTGGCAGTCCTCCTGTTTATCATTTCTTATAGCACAATGGTATTTCATTACATTCATATACCACAACTTGTTCAGCCATTCCTTGATTGATGGACATCTCATTGGTTTCCGGTTCTTGGCTGCCCCAAAGAGAGTTGCAATATTTACCTATTTTTATGAGCTTGTTGCAATATAGTCCTAGAAGTGATATTGTTGGGTCAAAGAGTATACATATTTTTGTATCCCTTTGGGTCTAGTTCCAAATTGCTCTCCAGAATGTTTGTATCAGCTCACAGTTCCACCAACAATGAATTAGCATTTCAACTCTCCCACATCTTCTCAAAAAACTATCATCTTCCTGTTTTGCCATGTTAAGAATATGATAAGTGTGATATGGTACCTCAGAATGTTTTGATTTGCATTTCTCTAATCAATAATGATTTAGAGTATTTTTTCATATGATCATAGATAGCTTTAATTTCTTCCTCTGAAAACTGCTTGTTTATATCTTTGACGATGTATCAGTTGGGGCATCAATAGAGTTCTCTATGGTTTGAAAAACACTTTACAGAGGGGCGGAGCCAAGATGGCGAAGTAGAAAGACGCAAATACACATAGCTCCGAACCCACAAACCACAGAATGGCTAGAGGGGACCAACCCAGGGCGAATTCTGCACCCAGAGACTACAGAATATTGGAGCGAGGGAGATTTCTGTTCCGGAGAGACCTGCAAACCTCTCACAGGGGGGTCCTTCGCGCCGTGGACTGGGCGCCGGGACGGGGAGCAGAGGGCAGCCCGGCCGCGGCCACGACAACGTGAGGAAAAGATCCGAGAGGGCTACGGGGACGGAATCTCCAGCGGCCACGCGGGTCCCCCCACCCACAGAGGGTCCTGCAAACCTCTCGCAAAAGGTCCGTTGTGCTGCAGACGCGGAGCCCAGCCCGGACCTGCGGCGGCTCCAAGAGGCACAGATCTGAGAAGGCTCCAGAGACGGGATCTCCAGTGGTGGCACAAGCCCCCCCACCAACAGGTGACTGACGGGGGTAGGTGAGAGAGTGTCTTTGGTGGGTTGAGAGGGGAGTGGGGTGTCCCCATGGCTCGGGCCCCCCCAGGAGATAGAAGATGAGAGGCAGCTGCAGACAGGGGCTCCCCAAACGGGCGGGACCCTGGATCCATAGTGGATGGTCTGTGCATAAACCCCCTGAGGGAACTGAGCCTGAGAGGCGGCCCTGCCCCTGACCACCTGAACTTAATTCTCACACTGAATAGCAGCCCTGCCCCCGCCAAAAACCCTAAGGCGGGAAGCAGCATTTGAATCTCAGTTCCCAAACGCTGGCTGGGAGGACCAGGAGGCGAGGTGGGTGTGAGGAGATCATTCAGAGGTCAGGTCACTGGTTGGGGAGAATGCCCAAAAAAGGGAAAAGAAACAAAACTATTGAAGGGTACTTCCTCGGAGAAAAGACACTTCCTCCCTTCCTTTCTGATGGGGAGGAACAATGCTTGCCATCAGGCAAAGACACAGAAACCAAGGATTCTGTGTCCCAGCCCACCCAATGGGCTCGGGCCATGGAAGAGCTCAAGAGGAATTTTGAAAATCAAGTTAGAGAGGTGGAGGAAAGACTGGGAAGGGAAATGAGAGGGATGAGGGAGAAGCATGAAAAGCAGATCAGCTCCCTGCTAAAGGACAACCAAAAAAATCTTGAAGAAATTGGCACCTTGAGAACTAGCCTAACTCAGTTGGCAAGGGAGGTGCAAGGGACCAATGAGGAGAAGAATGCTTTCAAAAGCAGAATAAAACAAATGGAAAAGGAGATTCAAAAGCTCACTGAAGAAAATAGATCTTTCAAAACTGGAATGGTACAGATGGACCCTAAGGACTTTATGAGAAAGACAGATATCTCAGAACATACCACGCAGATTCGAAAAATGGAAGATAATGTGAAATATCTTACTGGAAAAACAACTGACCTGGAAAATAGAATCTGGAGAGACAATGTAAAAATTCTGGGACTACCTGAAAATCATGATGAAAAGAAGAGCCTAGACATCATTTTCCATGAAATTATCAAGGAAAACTGCCCTGAGATTCTAGAACCAGAAGGCAAAATAAATATTCAAGGAATCCGCAGAACACCGCATGAAAGAGATGCAAAAAGAGAAACTTCTAGGAGCATTGTGGCCAAATTAGAGAATTCCCAGGTGAAAGAGAAAATATTGCAAGCAGCTAGAAAGAAACAATTCAAGTATTGTGGAAATACAATCAGGATAGCACAAGATCTGGCACCCTCTACATTGAGGGATAGAAGGGAATTGAATAGGATATTCCAGAAGTCTAAGGAACTAGGACTGAAGCCAAGAATCACCTACCCAGCAAAACTGAGTATAATACTTCAGGAGAAAAAATGGTCTTTCAATGAAATAGAGGACTTTCAAATTTTCCTGATGAAAAGACCAGAGCTGGAAAGAAAATTTGACTTTCTAACACAAGAATGAAGAGAACCATGAAAAGGTGAACAGCAAAGAGAAGTCATAAGGGACTTACTAAAGTTGAACTGTTTCCATTCCTACATGGAAAGACAATATTTGTAACTCTGGAAACATTTCAGTATCTGGGTACTGGGTGGGAGTACACACACACACACATGCACACATGCACACATACATAGAGACAGAGTGCACAGAGTGAATTGAAGAGGATGGGATCATATCTTAAAAAAAATGAAATCAAGCAGTGAGAGAGAAATATTGGGAGGAGAAAGGAAGAAGTTATATGGGGCAAATTATCTCTCATAAAAGAGGCAAGCAAAAGAGTTATTAGTGGTGGGTTAAAGAGGGGAGGCAAGAGAAAAAACATGAGGTCTACTCTCATCACATTCCACTAAAGGAAAGAATATAATGCACACTCATTTTGATAGGAAAACCTATCTCATAATACAGGAGAGTGGGGGACAGGGGCACAAGCAGGGTGGGGGGGAGGATGGAGGGGAGGGCATGGGGAGGAGAATGCAATCCAAGGTTGACACTCATGGGGAGGGAAAGGACCACAAGAAAATAGAAGTAATGGGGGACAGGATAGGATGGAGGGAAATATAGTTAGTCCTATACAACACAACTAGTATGGAAATCATTTGCAAAAGTAAACAGGTATGGCCTATATTGAATTGCCTGTCTTCCAAGGGGAAGGGGTAGAGAGGGAGGGAGCTAAAGAAGTTGGAACTCAAAGTGTTAGGACCAAATGTAATGTTCTTACCCCTGGGTAACAAGAAATACAGGTTAAGGGGTCAAGAAAGCTATCTGGCCCTACAGGACAAAAGAGAAGACGGAGACAAGGGCAGGGAGGGAGGATAGAGGAGAGAGCAGATAGGTCACAGGGGCAATTAGAAAGCTTGGATTTGGGGGGGGAGGGGATAAAAGGGGAGAAAATTTGTAACCCAAAACTGTGTGAAAATAAATGTTAAAAGTTAAATAAAAATAAAAATTCTCATAGCCAAACATTCGCCATAAAAAAAAAAAAAAAGAAAAACACTTTACAAATATATCATTTGATCCTTACAACCCTGGGAGATAAATGCATTTATCATTCATATTTTACAGTTGAGGAAACTAAGAGAGATAGAAATTAAGTGACAACTAAGATGTATCTGAGGACAGATTTGAAGTTAAGTCCAACATTCAATCCAATGTACTACCTAGTTGCCTCTGATTGTCTTGGAGAAAAGTGACATACATATCCAGAGAATTCTGATGAGTGATGTGAAAATATAGCAGTTCTTGACCATGGGCTTGTGTTTGTTTTTTATTGAATTGTTTTATTTATTTTCAGTGTTCAACAATCACTTCCATATATCTTAGAATTTTTCTCCCTCCCTCTCTACTTCCTCCCTGAGATGGCATACAGTGTTATATAGGTTCTACACATACATTCGTATTAAATGCATTTTCACCTTAGTCATGTGGCACAGTAGAATTAAAATGAATGGGAGAAACCCAAAAAACAAAACAAAACATAATACGAAAGAAAATGTTTTAATTCATTCTGTGATCCAATTCCATATTTCTTTCTCTGGATGTTCTTTTTCTAGCTTTTTCACTTGCATGCCCAATTCATTGATCTCTTTTTTCTCTATCTTATTCCTGTAGGCTTTCAAAGATATAAAATTTCCTCTAAGAACTGCTTTTGCAGTGTCCCATAAGATTTGGTAGGTTGGGCTTGTATTTTTGATGAGAATAATGCAGGTGGACTGATATTGCCTCAATTACACGTTCAGTAAGGCCAAGCAGGTTGCACCTTCCAAATGAATTAACTCTGTGCCATGGAGGTACTGTTACTACAGATTGCCTCAGGAGTCAAAAGTCCAAATTAATTGGGATGCTCCTTGAGGTTCCATAATCATGGAATCAAACTGAACCCAGTGAAAAGGAAAGATGGGTTATAGCATCACGGTCCACTGAGTTGGAAGGAACTCTGCCTCCCCTACCCATGAAAGCTGATAGAAGCATCCTTTTCATTTTCTCTTGGGATAGTACTTGACTTATCTTCCAAAAATGCAGCTAGACAACTCTCTCCAAGGGAGGGACCAGGTAGGACCTCACTGGGCCTCCATTTCCCTTCATATCTCAGTGAACTCCTTGTGAATCACACCCTGGGATGCTGTATGACATGACCTTCCTCCAAGAGCCTCAGGGATCAATGCAACTCAGACAGAGTTTTGAGGAAAGAAGGGCAGGGCATCCAAAAGCATTTGGAGCAAGATTTATAAGATTTAACAGCTCTTCATGGTGGGGCCCTGGATGAAAGACTGACAGTAAGAGATTCCACAGGGGAAAGGGTGGGATCTTGGTGCATGGACTTGCCTAATTCTTCCTCAAATTTTTTCCATGGGTCGGGACCTCTGGAGTTATTTCCTACCATGAAAGAACGTTAATGGAGGGAACCAGGTTCTGAATGGCTATTTAGATGGGTGGGGCTTCCCTGGAAGCTTTCAGCCCTCTGCTTGTTAGCTTGAGATATTTTATTCCAGTATCCAAAGACTTTGCCCAGGCAAAAGGCCCCTTCCCATGCCACTGATTCCCATCAATCTCCATCTACACCAGCTCCCATTGGATTTTGACTTTCTTCTCGGTATGTAGTAGAGAAATCATCTTGGTTCTTTTCTATGTAAAGAACAAAACCATTTGCTTCAATGGAGTGACATGCAGTGGCTCAGTGAACTGCCACAGCTGTGATGAAGCATCCTAACAATGAGTACATTTGAAAATAGATTTTCACTCCACCCCCACTTGGAGGGCACATAAACAAGTCATGGCCTTAGAGTGCCACAGAAGGCATCTGGAGAATGTTGGGCTTATGCTTGACTTTTCACACCTACTATTAATTAAATCCCAAGTCTGTAGTTCACATTTCACAACCCTCTTTCCTCCAGAGTCTATGGTTTCCTTCCTTCCAAAAAAAAAAAAAAAAACCAACCCTTTCCACCCCATCTTTAGTCATTCAGGTTGTATAACCATGTGATCTAATGGACACGAGCCATTGACTCCTTAATATGAATATTGCATGAACACAGAATAGCAGATTCAACTAGATTGCTAAAGTCTTTGACTTTTAGAGTTCCTTCAGTATTTTTTTAAGTCACGTGTAACTGTTTGTGACCCCACTTGAGATTTTCTTAGCAAAGAAACTAGTCATTTGTCATTTCCTTTTTCAGCTCTTTTTACAGAAGAAGAAATTGAGGGAAACAGTGTTAAGCAACTTGCCCAGGATTACTTGTCTAAGACCAGATTGGAACTCAGGAAGATGAATCTGATTTTTTGTTCAGCATTCTTTTCACTATTTTACACTGCTTATGGATTCAAAATAGTTGGTTGACCTCAAATTCAGGAATATCTGAGTTTGTTCCCACTTTTACCTACCCCAGCTATGTGGCCCTGGGTAAGTCAATTAACTTCTCAGTGCTTGAGGCAACTCTCTAAGAATGTAAGTTGCAGAAGAGGTAGAAATCTCCATTACTACTTCACCAGGAAGTCTCTTGTACCAATTAAACCATACTTTCAATCCAGAAAAATAAAGGAAGGAAAAAAGGAAGGGACAAAGTGCTAATTCAGTACCTGTACCAAAATCTTACTTTGGCCACTCATAGCATGAAAACTTGGTGTATTGAGGAAGAGTTCTGAATTTGTTGTCAGAAGACTTTGATTCAAATCCACTTCTATGGCTTACTATATGTATGACCCTGAATAAATCCCTTCATCTCTCTGGATATCATTTTCCTCATATGTAAAATCGGGATCAAGATGTCTTTGCTGTCCTCTCAAGAACTCTCCTAGGTCTAAATTTATTATACTTCAGTTCTTGAATCATTTAAAGATTTACCAGATGACTATAAGCTTTGACAGTTATTAATTTGCTGTAACAGCTTCTTGTACAAGATCTGAGGCATGTTGTTCATCTGTTGTTCAAGAAACAAATTAGCCAGTGGAAGGAGTCTTGATGATTGGGCAATAATTTTTCCCTCTTTTTCCTTTCTATGTTTTTTTTTTTTTTTAGTTTTCTAAGATTAAGCTACTGTCTATTAAAGCTTTGACAGGCTGTGAATGCTGTCAGTTGAAGACTGAAATAAAGGCTCACAGAATGAATGAATCTTTTAATTTTGGAATAGTAAGGGACATCAGAGAACATTTGGTCCCATACTGACCTTAATAGCAATACCTTCTCCAACAAACTCAACCCATGTGTAATAAGCATATACTTAAATGTCTCCACCAGAGAGGAACCTACTGACTCTCAAGGCAGTCATTTCATCCATCCATTATTTAACTCTAATTTTGTAGGAGGTGTTATCTTGCATACAATCAATTAATGAGAATGTATTAAGTACCTATGTGTCAGGAACTGTGTTAAATTCATCTTAAATTTTCCTCTGCAATTGCCACTTAGTATGCCTAGTTCTTCCCAATCTTTCTTCCATATGAAACCCCTTCATGTATTTCATATCAAATCTCAGACTTCTCTACTCTACCCCATGTCTTCTCTTATTGAAGCTAAAAGTACCCAATTCCTTTCATCAAACTTCCTATAGCATGATCTCAAGGCTTTTGACTGGACTGGTTGCTCTCTGCAAAAGCAAGGACCCCAGCATATGCAGGAGGGTCTGCTATCACAGGTTCTTTGATCTGCTTTTCTAAAAGGCAAGTAACTGGAGGGGTCAACAATCACTTTATTCAAGCACATTATCATTCACTTAGTTCAGAGGAAAAGTCAGCACCCTGAACTTCAGAGAAAATACAGAGAAATCAAAAGCAACAGACAGGGCTTCCCACTGTCTGACAGATCAACAGACAGATAAATGTCTGACCATACATATATACATAATTACCAAAAAGAGAGAGAAGCACCAACATCTGGGTTTTCAAAGCTGGGGGCTCTTTAGCGGCTGCCCAGAGTCTCCTTTGGCCTAACAAACACTTCCAAAGAGTGAGCCCCAAAGTAAAACCTCATCTCAGAGTATTTATACATTTTTCAGATCCAGAGGGCATCACAGCTCTTGAGAACTGATGCCCCATTAACAAAAGGTATGGGCCTTCCTACAAATCTCCCCTAATCAAACTCCCCTTAATGGGCAGGCTCATTAATGGGTGAGGAAGATCTTTAATCTCATTAGCATTATACCCTCTTCTAGAGCACACATGGGCTCAGTAACATCTCCTAAAATAAGATACCCAGAAATAAAAAAGTGTCCCAGATGCATTGTCCACCAATGCTAAACAGAATATCTCATTTGATTGGACCAAAGATTGTGATAACCTTCTTGATCATATCACACTGTTTACTTATCTTCAGTTTATAGTTCACTAAAAACCCTAAATCTTTTTTAGACAAATTGCTGTCAGATCTTAAACTTGGAAAGCTGAATTTTGAAACTATATTGAATGTCATGTTATCTAGTCCCGAAAATATTGAAATGTTGAGTCATTTATAACCCTTCTAGGGCAAGAATATAAAGCCTTTAGTACTGAGATAGAGAAATGAGGCAATCTTCTAAGTCAATGCCTATTTTTTATTGTTGTTTTGCTTTGTTTTTATGGTAGAGACTGTTCCCAAGAAACACATGTGTTATTATACATGATTCGTTTGGTTAAATATAGTCATTACAGACCACGCACACACACATACACACACACACACACACACACACACACACACACACACACTTCCATTTATATTTAAAGGTGTTTTCCATGACCCCCTCAACCCTGAAGAATAAGGATCATTTTCCAAATGTATTGGGATTTTCATTCTAATACATGGTCATTTCTCCAGTAACAAGTCTTAGAATCCCCAACCTTCATTAATCATTCAACAATTCCGGAAGTCCCCACCCTTTGTGTGTCAATGTATTAAGCAGTGGGGAGAAAAAAAAAATGTGCTCTGGAGTTGCTTACATTCTAACTAAAGAGATTCCATATGCAACAATGGATTTACTATATAGGAGATTTAACCACAAATTCTACATGGACTACTTATTAACTGTATAACTTACTGCGTACTTACTAACAATGTATTTTCTTGGCTCGGTTTACTCAACTTTGCATCAGTTCATGTAATTCTTTCCAGGACTGTCTTCATTCATCACATCTAACATTGTCACAGCTCTCTAACTTTCCATTCCATTCATGTACCAGAATTTGGTTAGTCATTTCTCAATTGATGAACATCTACTTTGTTTCCATTTTTCCCTGTACACAAGAAGCAGTGTGCCTGGGGCTTTCTTTATATGAATGACCTCTATAAGGTATAAGGCTAGTAAAGGAATCTCAGGGTCACAGGATCTGGGCATTTTAGTCACTTTATTTGCATAATTCCAAATTTCTTTCCCAAATGGTTGTAGTAATTCATAGCTCCATCAACAATGCAGAAGTGAGTCATTCTTTCCATGACCCCTCCAACATGAAGTGGTCTCAACTTGTGCCTTCTTTGCCAATATTGCTGGGTGAAGGATGAATAAAAGGTCTAAGGAACATAATTTCTGGGCAATTAATAATCAATTTTATTAATTAGAGCTAGCAAATAACTAATAAAAGGAAGTGAGTGCCTTTCTCTCGTATTCCCCCTGGAGAACATCCAATGCTTCCAAATCTTTTGGCAAAGGGGGTTTGCCTGCGGGTGGAAATCAACTCTGATTGGTTAACAGTTATCAAGGGGGTGGATAAGAAGGTGGACTGAAAGCATTCAGCCCCTCCTGCTGATGACGTGATGAGTCTCAGCTGTATCCAGCTATCTGGACAAAGTCATCCAGCTCTACCCAGTCAATGAGCCTGGCAGGGTAAGAATTCCACCTACATGAGATTGAAAAGCATATACCCAGAGAATTTGGGCAATCTCATTCATCAGCAATGTCTTTCACAACAATTGGGTTTTGAATGAGGAAATAGAAAGGAAAATCCTTAATTCTAATTTAATGATTGGTTATTAATACAAGAGAGAGATAATCATTTCTCTCAAACCTCAAGATTGTTGTGATTGTTATGAGTGATTTGGAAGATGCTCATGTGATTGTTAATAGTTTGCTTTTCTTCTTTTGAAAACTCTTGATTCAGCTACTTTAACTTCTCATCTATTTGGGAATGTGAAGAACTGAAAAGAATCTGTATTTATGAATCACCTACTATGTGCTGGGCACTGTGCTAAGTGTTTTACAGCTATTACCATATCTAATCTTTACAACAATCCTGAGTAAGGTGTTGCTATAATCCTCATTTTACAGTGGAGAAAACTAAGTTAGATAGTTTAAATGACTCTCCCAGGTCTTGCCAGCTAGTATCTCAGGCTCGATTTAAAACTTGTCTTCCTTATTCTAGGTCTGGAGGTCTACTCACTATAACAGTTAGCTATCAAGCTATTAGACAGCTAAGGAATGGCTTTGTCTTGTTATTTTTAAGGCTTGTTTTTTTAATTATAGGAATCCATGATTCTGCTCTAATATAAACATATGTTCTACCTTTATTCATTGGATATTTTCCCCTCTTTTTCTTCTTCTGCAATATTCTGAATTCATTTCCATATAAATACCTATCTTGAAGGATACATCACCAGTATGAAAATAGGTGCCTACATAGGTACATTATGTACAAACACATTTGCTTTTTTTATGGGTGTGACTCTTCTTACTGGATTTTGGAAATTCAAATATATAGATTCCTCAACATTACCAACACTTTTACAATACTGACTCTACTAAATAGAGGCACAGTTCTTCTTCTGGCAAAATCCTTGAGCATGTAATTAAGGAGATGATTTATGAACATTAAGAAATAGTGACCACAGAAACCCAAACAGACATTGTAAAGAACAGATTATTCCAGAATAACTTTATTGTTGTTTTTGATGGGGTTATGAGTGTGGTTGAAGACTTGACAAAGTAAAGAGTTGCCAAAAGGTCAAGGATAAGGAGTGAGGAATAACCATCAATCTTAACCCTTACAAAGTGGTAACCTTGTAAGATATGAAGGGGTCTTGAAGTGCATAGCAAAGGAACAATTGATGCTAGGTGTGTGTTTGATTTTTTAAGCAGTTTGTGTTTGAAAGGGAGAATAAATGCATTATGATGGGAGAGGTAAAGGCAGAATTTGGAAATTGACAGAAGGCATAGTTTGAAACAGTGGGGAAGGGGAAGGGGATTGGGATGGGGAAAGGAATGTGGAAGAGGGTAAAGAAGGGAGTGGGGAAGGGGAAGGAAGGTTTAAGTATTAATAATTCACTATGGACCAGGTCCCGTGCTGAGTACTTTATCAATATCAATATTCTTCATAACTGGGAAGTAGGCTATTATTCCTTCCTCCTTCCCTTCCTTCTTCCTTCCTTCCTTCCCTCTTCTATCCTTCTCTTCTTTTCACTTTCTCTTCCTTTCTTACTCCCTTCCTACCTTTTCTTTTCTCCTTCTCTCCTTATGTTCTTCTTCTGTGGACTATGCAGGAAGCAAATATTTTTTGTACTCTTTGGCCTTCTCCCTGGAAGAATGACCGAGCATGATAGTATTGATTCTGCCAATCATTTGGTGTTGATTATCTATACTGACTAGGGGTCAGTTAAAAAACTGCATTGCTAAAAATTGCATTCAAATTGTGTCCCCTCTCATGAAATTCCCCTAGTAGTTGCAATTCCCCTTTTTTAGATGGGGGTGGGAATGGTCTACAATGAGGTGAGCTCAACAGTCTCTTGCAGCTCTGATGCTCTTAATTTTAGTCCTCTCCAAAGTTCCATGATCATAGAACTAGAAGAGATGCTATTAATACACTTATCAAAACCCCTAACTTTAGAGAGGTATATACAGGGAAGGAAGGGAAGGTCCCATTGGTAGCAAGTGTCAGAGGGAGGATTAGACCCTAAATCCTGTGATCATAATTCAGTATTGTCTGGGGTGATTGAGTGGTGACCCATGCTTTCTCATCTTCCTCACTTAGAAGTGTAGCTCATCAAAATAAGATAATTTGCATATTGTAAACAAGGTTTTGTTCTTTTATTTTAGTGGAGGATGAGATTGGAAGAAGAAAATAATGGTAATTAAAAAATAATTTATAAAAAGAAATGTGGAGACAGGCAGCTGTTTTATTAGAAACAAATTTCTAAAAATATTCAGGCACTTGGTCCTGGAGGTTTAGACAGAGGCTAAAATGCCCTCTGTAATCACAGCACGTTAAGTTGCTAGATGCCTCCTGTCTGCACGGTGCGATGGTTCATATTCTATATAGTGCTTCCCAAACAAGGACATGAGCCGTCACATTGATGCTGTTGATGTTTATGTTGAAGAAACAGATAATCCCCACTCCAGTGACAAGTTGATTGAAGGCAGTGAAAGTTAGCCAGGGTTGAGCATTCTAATTGCTGACAAATCCTGCATGGGGTGCTGGCTCCCCATTGCAGTGCACAGTTTTCAGGAGCTGGGAATATTGTTTCTATGTGATCTCTCTGTCCCAGGACCATTGATGCTCCACATTGGGAAAAGGGGGAAACTTATTTTAAAAATACGTTTGGACAAATCAGGACTTAATGTGAAAAGACAAAGGATGTGGATATTTGGTCTTTTGAGACAAAGTAAGAAATGAAAAAGCCTGAGATGGGGAAGAAGTAACCCTGGATTCCACTCTCAGACTTGCTGCCAATGGGCTCTCTTTCCCAATAGCCATGGACCTCAGTCCCCTCACGACAAAGAAGAGAACAGCATTAAATGATGTCAAGGGTTTATCTGAGATCTAGTCAAATTGTTCTGAAAAGAAGATATAGTCCCTCACCTGGATTGGAAGTTGAAGCGCATGGATTTGAAAACCCCATTTTTGCATACAAGTGTCTTATCCTCTCTGCACCCTGTTTCCTTATCTGAAAAATAAAGCAGTTGGACTAAATGGCCTCTTTGGTCATGTCTAGGTCTAAATCCAGAATCTCATAATGCTTTCATTTTTCTTTCATTCATTCATTCATTCTTTCATTAATCACTTATCAAAACATTATGCAACAATAACAATCTTCCATGTTTTTAAAGGGTTTTCATTCTATTGTGGAGATACCACATAGATACCTAACAACAATGGCAAGGCAGGACAAGCTGTCAATCTTTCCTAAGACAGAGGACTTTCCTTCATATATCTCAGAGACATGTTTTTGTTATGTGGATGGAAATTTCCCAGCAACCCTCCTTCTGGGAATAGCTTTATATCAAGTTCCATTGTATTCTGACTTCACAGAGAGAGCAAAATGTGGCTACCCAGCACATCCACTCATTCTTGGAGCTGTCCCAGGTCACATTTCCCAGATGGAGAAGTTTATGGGTGCCAAATGGATGTATAACATTCAACAGAAATCTCAAATGCTCTCTTTGTATCTCTGGTATGGTCTTACTCCATCCCAAGCTCAGTTCCAATGTCTGCTAAAACATACTTCCCAAGCCATACTTGAATAGAACTCTTTCTTTAATCCTCCCAAGCTGTGAACTATAAAAAAAAAAAAAATGGTTCTAGAATTTCACGATAGATGTGTGTGCTCATGTGTATGTCCATATTTGTATGCATGAGCATGTGTGTTGTGTCTTTATAATAGGAGAATGTAAGTAAAATTGAAAATAACCAATACGAAAAAAATGTCTTGATCACTGGAGAGGGAATAAGTGGTTTTGCTAGAAGGTGAAAGGATGTACTGGCACATCCTGGAGAGGCTCCTCCTGGGAAAAGGGTTTCTCAAGGGGAAGAGTCAGTGCCATTAGTTCCACTGTTGGTGGGGCAGGTTCCATGTAAGCTCATGTGGTAGCTCTATGGTCACAGTGATTCTTGATTTAGACCCTTCTTGTTCATCATTTGGCTTCATTCTCCCTATACTCTGACAACTCTTCAGCGCTTATCTTGGAACATTGCATCTAGTGGTCTTGCATAGGTATCTGTTGACCTATAGCAACAAGCAAGGTGGGATTTGTTTGTTTGGAGTTGTTTTCCAGACTCACACTACATTGTAAACACCTGAGGGTTCAGTCCCTTTTGAACCCTGATGGTTCACAGCTATGCTGAGTCATGTGGGTTTTATGTCTGTTGACTCTGAGCCAATCAGGAGCTGAATCTTCAGTATTTTACTTTGGGAGTTCACTTATGAGAAGGATCTTGTTTTTCCCTGATGGGGACTCTGAGTGGTCATATGTTTCAACTCCTGACTGCACAGATGTAAAGGTTCTCTTGATCCAGGGGTGTCTGTAAAGTGAATGGCAATGTTGCTTTGATTCAGGCAGTAGAGGACTGTGTGTTGGTTGTTATTTCTCTGTATTTTCTCTATTTCTTGAATAGATAGGAGACTTTGTAGCTTTGGTAATGTAAAAGACAAAAAGGAGTATCTGGAAACATTTGCTTGAACTAATTAAGGTGATTGCTGACCCCTCAAAAGTTTCCTTTCCTTTTATAAAAGGAGATTTAAGTACCTGTGATAGTAGGCCCCCTGTGTATATTGGAGGTTTATTGAACCACCTTCAATGGTTTCTTATTTCTCTCTCTTGCCTTGATCCCTACTTATTCTATCCACAAACTCTGTAAAGTTCAGGGTCAGAAGGTATACCACTGGGCCATTGGGATACCTCAGCAAAAATAAACCGTAGGGGCAGAGCCAAGATGGCATAGTAGAAGCACAGACTTGCTAGAATGCTCTCCCCAAGCCCAGTCAAATATCTGTAAAAATGACTCTAAAGAAATTCTGGAGCTGCAGAACCAACAGAATAATAGTGAAGCAAATCATCAGCCTAAGATAGCCTGGAAGGTCGACAGGAAGCATCTCTGGTGCCACTCTGTGAGCACAGCACAATCTGGTGAGGGCGACAAGGGCACAGAAGGGATCTGTGTAAGCATCAGGGGGACTGGATCTGTGGCACCTGTGGTGGTTTCCACACTTCGCGACTTAAAAACACTGAGGACAAATTGGAAAGTTAGTGGAAAAAAACCTGTGGGACCTGTGTGAGAGAGGAGAGTGGTCTAGTGTGGTGGACGGGGTGGAGGAGCCTGCAGCAGCCACAATAACATGAGGGGCAGCAGCAGGGGCTCTTTCTGGAGCTCTAGGTCCACAGATTGCAGGGGGATCAAACAGCTGGCAGTACACCCCCACTCCCACTGCCAATAGAGAACTACCTTGACAAAGAGTTCAAAAGTCAAGTAAATGCCTGGGGAAATGAGAAAAAACAATCAGACTGTAGAATCTTACTTTGGTGACAAGGAAGATCAAAATATACAAACAGAAGAAGATAACAAAGTGAAAACTCCTACATCTTCCCTCCAAGAAAAATATGAATTAATCTCAGGTCATGGAAGAACTCCAAAATGATTTTGAAAATCACCTGAGAGAAGTAGAGAAAAAATTGGGAAATGATAGTTATACAAGAAAAACATGAAAAAGGAGTGAACTGCTTGTTAAAGGGGACCCAAAAGTGCTGAAGAAAATAACATCTTAAAAAATAGACTAACCTAAATGGCAAAAGAGATCCAAAATGTCAACGAGAAGAAGAATGTCTTACACAGCAGAATTCTGCACATGGAAGAGGAGCTCCAAAGGCTCACTGAAGGAAATAATTCCTTAAATACTAGAATGGAGCAGATGAAGCCTAATGACTATGAAGAAAATTAAGAAATTATAAAACAAAACAAAGGAATAAAGAAAAAGCAGACAATGTAAAATATCTCACTGGAAAAACAAATGACCTGGAAAATAGACCCATGAGAGACAAATTAAAAATCATTGGACTACCTGAAAGCCATGATCAAAAAAAGAGCCTAGGCATCATCTTTCAAGAAGTTATCAAGGAAAACCGCCCTGATATTCTAGAACTAGAGAGTAAAATAGATGTTGAAAGAATCCTCCAATCACTTCCTGAAACAGATTCCAAAAGAAAAAGGCTTAGGAATATTGTAGCCAAATTCCAGAGCTCCCAGGTATAGGAGAAAATATTGCAAGCAGCTGGAAAGAAACATTTTGAGTATCGTAGAAACACAATCAGGAAAACAGTAGATCTAGCAGCTTTTACATTAAGGGATCAAAGGGCTTAGAATATGACATTCTACAGGTCAAAAGAGCTAGGATTAAAATCAAGAGCCAACCACCCAGAAAAAAATGAGTATAATACTTCAGAGGGAAATGGTCATTTAACGAAATAGAGGACTTTCAAGCATTCTTGATGAAAAGACCAGAGCTGAATAGAAAATTTGACTTTCAAACACAAGAATCAAGAAAAGCATGAAAAAGGTAAACAGGTAAGAGAAATAAGGGGTTTATTAAAGTTGAACTGTTAACATTCCTACCTGGAAAAATAATATTTGTAACTCTAGAGATTTTTCTCAGTAGTTGGAGGGTTAGGTTTAGGGTTAGGCAGAGGGCACAGGGTGAGTTGAATATAACGGTGATATCTTACAAAATAAAATTAAGAGATGAGAAAGGAATACATTGGGAGAAAGAGAAAGGGAGAAATAGAATGGGGTAAATTATATCTCACCTAAAAGAGGCAAGAGAAAGCTTTTTCAATGGAGGGGAAAGAGGGGGTAGGTGAGAGGGAGAGAGTGAACCTTATTCTTATTGGATTGGGCTTAAGGAAGGAAGAATATGCACACTCAATTTAGTATCAAAATATATCTCAAAAGAATGTAAGGTGGAGGGGATAAATTGGAGTGAAGGTATGATAGAAGGAAGGGCAAGTGAGAGGAGAGGATAATTAGAAGTAAATACTTTTGAGGAGGGACAAGGTCAAGAGAGAAAATAGATTAAATGGGGGGGGGCAGAATAGGATGGAGGAAAATATAGTTAGTCTTTCATATCATGATTGTTATGGAAGCGTTTTGCATGATTACACATGTATAACCTATATCTAATTGCATGCCTTTTCAATTAGGATGGGTGGGGAGGGAGGAAAGGAGAGAAGTTGGAACTCAAAGTTTTAAAAACAAATGTTAAAAATTGCTTTTACATGCGACTGGGAAATAAGACATCCAGTCAATAGGGAATGGAAATACATCTTGCTCTACAAGAAAAATAGAGGGGAAGGGGATAAAAGAAGGGAAAGATGTGATAGAAGGGAGGGCAGATTTGGGGAAGGAGTAATCAAAGTGCATGCTGTCTTGGGATGGGCAGAGGGGAGAAATGAGGACACTATCTGGAACTCAAAATCTTGTGGAAGTGAATATTGAATACTAAATATATGGCAATTAATTTAAAAAATAAAGTATAAACTAAAAAAAATAAAACAAACCCTAGCCAAGAGAAATAGTATATGAGAATGAAATCTCTTGGGTCACTTTTCCATTGAGTGTGACCAGTACTGGCTTATGATAGATAGATAGATAGATAGATAGATAGATAGATAGATAGATAGATAGATAGATAGGTAGGTAGATAGATACATAGATAGATTCATGGATACATAGATAGGTAGGTAAGCAGTCAGATATTTCCAAATTGGTCTGAAAGAAACAAAACATAAACAGTTTGGTAGATAAAACATAAACAGAGTAAATGTGAAGTAATGTGAAGGCATGAATGGAAGAGATCCCTAACAATGAGACTACTTAGGAAAGGCTTCATGACATCTACCTTAAATATTGGAGTCAGCTATTTCTTTCAACAGGACAAGATGCTGAGGGAGAGCATCCCAGGCATGCAGGATGATTATACATCCTATACAAATGCCCAGAGGCAGTAAGTGAAGAAAGGTAAATGGCAAAAAGGTCACTTTGGAAAGAAAGTAGAGGGTGTGAAAGTAAAGTAAAACCTGAGCATATGTTATCCTGACTGTAGGCATTACTTCTCACATTAAACTAGAAACAGTTCTCACTAGAATTTTTCTTAGAATTTTCTCAACAGATAAAAGATTTATCTAATTGAACCTGGAAAAACTCAGTGGTCATTTGATCCTATCAGTAGCGTCTTCCTTTCTGTCTTTATTCTCGGGTGAAGGTGTTGGAAGTGACCTTAGTCCTTGCTGCTCTGACTCCATAGACTCTCCTCAAAATAACTTGAGAGCTTATGTTACCCAGCATTCTTTGGCTAACATCCACACCCTTTTCTGCAGGTTACACTGAGAGATCAGAGTTATGGGCCCTGCATCTGTGAGCACATTCATTAAGAACCTCAATTGGGAGTCCACATTTGGGAATCACAAGAAATGTCATGATGCCAGACCCATTGCTTTCTTAGGGAATGAGGATGAGCGTTTGTGACTCCCTTGCCATGTTTTCAAACCTTGCTTTAAACCCGGAAGTCTAAGGATTCCGAAGCTGATGCTTCCTAGTCATTCTTTCAGCATGGTGAGACAACCTAAACAGGATTCATTGAGAGAGATGTTGTGTGTTCATACATAAACGCATACACAAACATACACACACTCACTTTGCAGCTGTTCCTGGTTGGGCCCTGAGAAGAACCTTGACAATGTTGATATAATAGCATACTAACACATGAAAAGGTTCCACAGGGGATCTGGATAATTGTAAGTGGAACCCAATACATAACATTCACCTTGCACTGGGTGAAGGCTATCAATCTTTAATTCATTGATTGCTGTGAGGTTGTCTTACATATAACTTAGATCATATAAAACAGTAAATAAGTTCCTTTGCCTGAGGCCCAAGGAAGACTTGAACATCACCACCAAACCATGAACACATGCTAAGAAAGCTGAGCCCTGGTCTTACAGAATGAAGCCTTTGTTGATAGGGAAGAAGGGTTAAATACCTACCTGACCTCAGGTAGGTGTCATGTGCTCGGCTGGTTGTCTGAGGACATTTTTTGTTCCACCTTCTAAAGCACCTTCCTCATCTCAGAGAAAGACAGGAAAGTGTTACTATTCGGCCCTGACTGATTGTACCAGAAGAACACAACTGCTCCCTCCCAGCTTTGTCAAGTGGCCGATTCTCTGTAATGGAACCCAATACAAGTGAGAATGGCATTTCTTCCCACAGTGAGTTCCCAGGCAGATTTCCTCATAATCACGCTCTAGGTAATTGACAGCAATAAAACAGAGAAATGAGGACCACGGTTTCTGTAAGCCAGGAAAGAATGAAGAGCACTGATACTAGAAATTGTTATGGGAAGTGAGGGTTTCATGGAAATGCTGGATTCAAACTACCAATTGTTAATAAGTAGTGACCATGTGCCTGAATACATATTAGATAGAACTATTTTTGAGTCTTCTGATTTCTGGGTAAAGTATTTTTTTCTTTAAGGTGAGGGAGCTTCCCAGAAGACCCAGGTAAGAGAATGACATATGACAGCCTAAGAAGACTCCATCTCTCCATATTTCTTGCCCAGTTCCTTTAAAGGGACCCAAGGCTACAGTGAATGATAAAGAGGAGTATATTATCAGATGACAGATTCTTTTTTTTTCTGATCTGTGTTGGAGAAAATCATTTGAAATCAGGCCTGCTTGGGAAAATCCAGGACATATATCCACCAAACCCATGGAGATGATTAGAACAATGGGGGGAAAAGGAGAACTGATTTGGAATTATCATCCTCACTATAGTGATCATTATTAATATTCGTAGACTTGTACCCTCAAAAGAATGTGTAGTGCTCCCTCTAGTCCCCACCCCCAATTCTTACTAGCTAGCTAACAGCGTAAGTGATACAGTAGATAGCATGTCAGGCCTGGACTCAAGAAAGACTTATCTTCCTGAATTCAAATCTGGCCTCAAACACTAGCTGTGTGACCCTAGGCAAGTCATGTCCCCTGTTGACTCAGTTGCCTCATCTATAAAATGAGCTGGAGAAAAAAATGCAAACCACTCCAGTATCTTTGCCAAAAAAAACCAAATGCAGTCATAAAGAGTTGGACACAACTGAAACATGACTAATAGCAAAAATTCTTTACCCCAAGCCTGACAAAGTTTGTGACTGAATGTCTTTTGAGGTAACTAGGTGTCTAAGTGGCTAGACTGCTTCCAGTCCTGACTCAGGCATGTAAGAGGTGTGGAAGCCTGTAAAGTTATTTAGCCTCAGGTTCCTGCTCTGTAAAATGAGGATGACAATAGAACCTGCACCCCAGTTTGTGGTGAGTAACAACTGAGATAGCCAGTGGGAAATACTTTACAAACTGGAAATTTTGGTGGGACAGCGTGATTATTCCGTGTTGTCTGATACCTCATGCTTCTCTAATCCATCTACATTAGCCCCGCACGTGTCACCAACCTGGGTGTAATTACAAAAGACAATAAGCAGAAGAAGGAGTTTGAGAGGAGCTCAGGGGTGGCAGGTGGGAATGATGCAGAACTGGGGGATGTGGGCTATGAGATGTGCTTCATCTCCTGATGGGTGTGCTTCCCCAAGCTTGGCCATTACAGCCTCCCATGGGTATCCCCAGAATACACATGTACACACACACCTATGTGTACACCCCTCCTCTGATTTTCAACTGCCTTTTAGGTATGTTCTTCTGCCATTGGAAGGCAATCTTCTGCGGGGGTGGGGGGACGAGGTATGTCTTCCTTTTTGTTTATGTCTGTGTCTTCATGGCTTACACAGTACCTGGCCCACCATTAATGGTTATTTCCTGGACTCTGTGTCCAGCCTTCCTCATTGTGTCTACAGCTGTAATACCACTGGACTTCTGAATTTTGTCTATTCCAAGTCTACACACACACACACACACAGACACACACACCATCCTCTTTTATGACTGCCCAGTCACCACCACTGAAGGAAGGGGAAAGAGTTCAGACAGACCCTCCAAAGGACATCTCCTGTAATACTTAGGTGCCAATCTGCCTCTGAGGTCCCTGATATTATTCAATGACAAGAATCTGAAGGCTCCCACCCATTCTCCCTGCCTGTCTCTAACCTCTGTGGGTTTATCAGGCAGGCAGCTGAAGGAGAAGAATGTCAAGAAGTTCTCAGCTTTGGAGTGAGATCAGGGATGGTGAGTGGGAATGACTGAGGCTGCTGAGCCATGAGGTCTCTCCTCTTTCAGAATCCCTGTCCTTTTGAGCTTCCAGAAATGATAGTAGATGCCAAATCACCTAGACAGCAGAAAAATACCATCAGAGTGGCATCAGACAGGAGTTTATCCAAATCTCTGGTTTCAAGGGAATGTTAGAAGAACAGGATTTAAGAGAGACCACAGCCTTTACCTGATGGGAGAGAAGGCAAAACTATCAACAATCCAACCCTGGGAAAGAAAGAATTCTGCTGAGGTCTCTAAGCTTAACAAGAGAGGAAAAGACTTGTGATTTCCATTGTCTCTGGGTGTAATCCCTCTTACATTTTCTCATGATTGCATGCAATAAGAGTTATTTAATTGCACAGTGGGCTTAGAATGTGATCCCATCAGTATATAATTATCTCCATTATTCAAAAATGAAGGAGATGTGTGCCAGTCTGAAAAAAAAAATAAAGTTCAGCCTGAGGCACAAGGATGAATACAGTGTAGTCCTCAACTTCTCTCTGTCTCTGTCTCTCTGTTTCTCTCTCTCTCTCTCTCTCTCTCTCTCTCTCTCTCTCTCTCTCTCTCTCTCTCTCTCTCTCTCTCTCTCTCTCTCTCTCTCTCTCACACACACACACACACACACACACACGCACATACCGAGAGATCATTATCTGAGCATGACAACCTGTAGTGAAAGGGAACTCACTGCCTTCTAAGGTATCCCACTGAGGGGAGTTCTCCTTATTCCACGTGCGTTTGCAGATATCCATGTGGCATGAGGACCCTCACAATCTGAAGTCTTTCCAACCTCTTACTGCCATTTCTAAAACAGGCTGCCCCAGAGCCCAACAACATACTGTGCCTGAGAGATTTGGACCAACACAGAGTACAGATGAATGACTGTGAGTGTGGGTGACCAAGTCCCTCTGACTCTCTAAATGCAACCTTAAGTCACACCAGCTTTTGTAGGCCATTGATAACACCAGTGACCTACGATAAGTTTTCAGTCAACTAACAACTATATGTTTTTTGAGAAGAAAAGTGGTTATTTCTGTTACTCATCCCATGTCTTCCTTGCCACTTGTTGCCAACTGATTGTCACTCGTTGTTTAGGTCCTGACATTCCAGCAGGGAATGCAGTCACTTCTCAGAGCTTGGCTTGGTGCTGGTCTCTGAGGAGACAGTGGAATATTTGTTCTATCCATTCCTTAATTATCTCTAGTCACAGGGAGGAGTGTGTCATGCCTATAGCCAAAGCAACAGATTAAAAATTGCTGATCCTCTGTCTACAGGCATTTTTCCTTTCTTTCAGGAGATTAAGCTAAATATTTGCGTAAAAGAAAACTATTTGCCACTTCTTGGAAAAAACAAAGTCAAGTGTATAGTGAAGAAGTAGGGAAATGGAGAACATATTCATTGATGAGGAAACTATCTCCACAGGTTGTCAACCTATAATATGGACAGTTGACTGGTGCACTTGCCCAATGTACCACATACCATACGGATGATAATCAATACTGGAGACTTAGAAGGAAATCCAACTGGAATATCATCAACTTGAAGTGGTTTTGCCCCCTTACAGTTTGACCTTGGACAAGTCATTAGACTTTCTAATCCTTGCTTTTATCATTGGTAAAAGTCGGGTCTTTGGACAGAAAAATCTTCCAGGTCCCTTCTAGTTTAAGCATCTTATGATTCAGTGATTATGAATATAAACTCTGACTCTATAGACTATAAACTCCTTGAGGACACGGAGTTTTGTTTTTATCTTTATAACCTAGTACTTAGCATAGAGCCTGCTGAAAGGAAGAAAACAACTTGGGTTGGAGTCAGAAGACCTGCGTTCAAATCCTACCTTTGTCACTAACTGGGACCTTGAACATATTACTTCACTTGCTCAGGTCTCAGTTTTCCATTCTATAAAATGAAGATTTTTGGACAATAGAATCTCTAAGGTCCTCTCGTCTCTCATTTTGTTGTCCTTGGAATGTATTTTTATTTTTCCAACAGCAGCTCAGTATTAGGATAAGTGGCCTCCTCAGAAGAAGTTATTCAGGAAACATAACTTTTCCCTCATTTCAGCTCTGTTCTTGGGACACTTACAATGACCCTGCCAGAAGCTAATTTGTTGAATTTTTAACTGGTTTCTTTTTCTGATGTTTCTATATGCTTTGAAAAGTGGAACTGAACCACATAGAAACTTAGGAATAATCCCATTCTTCTCCCACAAGCACACAGCAAACCACTTACCCCAAATGTCCTGTTTATTTTGAAATATTGGAGATTGTCTCTGGGAATGGAAGCTTAGGAGGTGCTTAGAAAATTGATCTGCAGCCAACTTCGTCCACTATCCAAGGATTGAAAAACATAGCCTCAGGGCTGGGTGCTAAGGCTAGAGGGGCTTCCTCTGGACGCTCTTGCTGTGATTCTTTCTGGTATCATGTGACTCTGAACTGGTATCATGTGAACTCTCTCCATTTTTCCCCAGACTCATTCAGTGAAAGCACTATATCAAATGATTAGTGACACTGGCTTTATTTTCCCACTGAAAGGATTCTATGATGAAGGGAATCAGAGGCTCCAGCATGCAGCCAGCTGAGCTGCAGGATATAGGCATAAGCCTGGCTGAGTTTTCTTGGTATCTGGATTCTTCATGGTTCAGTCTAAACACAAACTGAGGACACCAAGAGGTGTACTGGGAGCTTAAACAAGTCAGAGCTTGAGGGGTCACTAGGTCATGGTGACCAAGCTGAGTTCTTGGGCAAAAGCAGTCTTTAACCTTGGTCTCTTGTTCTGGGTGGCCAAGGAGGAGGGATCTTGGTGGTGGGCTAGTGCAATGAGTGATGGGCCTCCTTGTGAAATCAAGGCTTGTGATGTGAAGAAATTCAGTTGGATAATGACCCAAAGTACAATGCCACTGCTCAATGCCTTGATATACTAATAAACCCCTTTGTCTTATTTCCCAAATTTGTCTTATTGACCCAGGTGAGGTATGAGCCAAGATTTCTTTTAACACCATCATTGGCCAACACATTGCCCTCAGGAGATGCACCTAGTTGAGAGAACTCTATCTTTAGCTGGAAGTGCACAAGGCAGGCAAGGCCTCAGATTTTCAGTACTTCTAATTTGGTATTTACTTGGGGATTTTCAATTTTTTCTTTTCTTAGCTTTTTCATCTGCATGCCTAATACATTGATCTCCTCTTTCTCGATTTTATTCATGTAGGCATTCAAAGATATAAAACTTTCCCTAAGAACGGCTTTTGCAGTATCCAATAAGATTTGGTAGGTTGTCTCATTATTGTCATTCTCTTGAATGAAGTTGTTGATTGTTTCTATGATTTGTTGTTTATCCCTTTCCTTCTTTAGGATTAGATTATTTAGTTTCCAATTAATTTTTGGTTTCTCTTTCCATGGCCTTTTATTACATATAATTTCTATTGCATTATTATCTGAGAAGAATACATTGACTTTCTCTTCCTTTCTTCACTGGGTTGTGAAGGTTTTATGCACTAAAACATGGTCAATTTATGTAAATGTGCCACGTACCGCTGAGAAAAAGGTATATTCCTTCCTATCCCCATTCAATTTTTCCAGAGCTCAATCATATCTAACCTATCCAAAGTTTTATTCACCTCCTTAACTTCTTTCTTTTGATTTTAAGGTTAGATTTATCAAGTTCAGAGAGGGGGAGGTTGAGGTCCCCCACTAGCACAGTTTTGCTGTCTATTTCTTTCTGCAACTCCCCCAACCTCTCCTCTAAGAATCTGGATGCTATACCACTTGGCACATACATGGTTAGTAATGATATTGCTTCATTGTCTATGATGCCTGTTAGCAGGATATAGTTTCCTTCCTCATCTATTTTTATTAGATCTATTTCTGCTTTTGTTTTTGTCTGAGATTAAGATTGCTACCCCTGTTTTCCTTACATCAGCTGAAGCTGAATATATTCTGCTCCAACCTTTTACCTTTACAGTGTGTATCTCTCCATTTCAAATGTGTTTCTTGTAAACAACATATTGTTGGATTATGGCTTTTAATTCATTCTTCTATCTGTCTCTGTTTTATGGAAGAGTTCATTCTATTCACATTCACAGTTAGGATTACAATCTGTGTCTTTCCCTCCATCCTCTTTCCCACCATTTGTGCTTTTAGTTCTCCTGTCTCCCTTCCCCTCCTAAATAGAGTTTTCACTTTTGACCACCACCTCCTGCAGTCTTCCCTTCCTTCTTTCACCCCCTGCCTCTTACTCTCCGTTGCTCTTACTGCTTCTTCCCTCCCTTTTAGCTTCCCCTCCCCTTTCTTCCCTCTTTCCCTCCTACTGTCTATAGAGCTAGTTAGATTTATATAATTAAGTTTATTGTTCCCTCCTTGAACCAAATCATATGAGAGTACCTCTCAAACAATACTCATCTCCCTCCCCTCTTTCCTTCCACTATAATATAATTTTGTACTTCTTCCTGTGACCTAATTTATCATTTTATGCTTCTTCCTTTTCACTTCTCCTGTTACAATTCCTTCGCATGCTTGAATCACATTTTTATCACCATATCATTTACTTTATACTCGCTCCCTTTATCTATGTATATCACTTTTATATTTAAAATACATGTATAATTCTCAAGACTAACAAGTATCATCTTCCCTTATAGCCAGGTAAACAGTTTGCCCAAATTGAGTAACAAGTTTTTCTTTGCTCCTGTTTACCTTTTTATGTCTCACTTGAGACTTGCATTTGAAGATCGAATTTTCTATTGAGTTCTGGCCTTTTTGTCAGGAAGTCCTGGAAATCCCTTATTTCATTGAATGTCCATCTCCTTGCCTGAAATGTTATACTGAACTTTGCTGGCTAATTGATCCTTGGTTTTAGTCTCAGCTCTTTTGCTTTATGAAATATCATATTCCAGTTCCTTTGATCTTTTAATGTAGAAGCTGCAAGGTCCTGTGTCATCCTGACTGTAACTCCTCATATTTGAATGGTTTCTTTCTGGTTGCCTGTAGTGATTTCTCCATCACTTGATCGTTCTGGAATTTGGTAATGATATCTTTTAGTATTTTTAGTTTGGGATCCCTTTCAGGAGGCGAATGGTGGATTCTTTCAATGACTATTTTGCCCTCTTGATCTAGTGCTTCTGGGCAGTTTTCCTTGATGATTTCTTAGAAAATATTGTCCAGACTCTTTTTTTAATCATGGCTTTCTGGTAGGCCAATACTTCTTAAATTTTCTCTCCTGGATCTATTTTCCATGTCAGTTTTTTTTTTTCAGTTAGATATTTTACATTTTCTTCTATCTTTTCATTCTTTAGATTTTGTTTGACTGATTCTTGATGTCTCATAGAGTCATTAGTTTCTATTTGACCAGTTCTAATTTTTATCAAATTGTTTTCTTCAGTTAACTTTTGGATCTTCTTTTCCATCTGTCCAATTATTCCTTTTAAGGAATTATTTTCCTCTGCTGGGTTTTGTGCTTCCTTCCATTTGTTCAATTTTCCTTTTTAAAGAACTGTTCCCTTCATAGAATTCTTTTTTCATGCTTTTAAAATCATTGGTCAGTTTTTCTTGTATTTCCTCCTTCCATTGTTCCAGGGGTGCTGTTTGTGCCTGCAAGCAGTTCATAGTCCCTTCTGAAGTTTCAGATGGGAGTACAGTCTCAATACTGACCTCTTTGGTATTCATATTTTGGTCCTTGTCCCTATAGAAAGATTCTATAGTCTTTTCCTTCCTCCTTTACTTCTTGTTCATAATAGTGAGACTTTGTGTGTTGTGGCCTCTGATTCTTTCAGCTAGAAGCTGGAGAACCTGGTGTAGAGTTGACTGGTATGAAAAAGCAAAGGGCAGGTGTTTTTTTTTCTTCTTGTTTTGTGTTTCCCTGGATCAGCCCTGGGGCTAGCTTGTTACGTGTGGGAGAGGGATGATCTGGTCATGGGAGATCTCCTCAGCTAAGCTGGAGCAAAGGCAAGCTCAGTGCTTGGTGATCCTGGCTGCTGTATTGTCTTCCCATTTACCCTGGAGCGCTGAGGTACACTTGGGTTATAATGTGAGGCTTCATCCCCCTGGGGCTCCTCTCCTTCTGTTTTGCCTCCACCACAGTAAGAGGAATATTCTTTAGCAATTTTCCTAGCCTCAGGTGCTATGAGACTGTTTGCCCCTTCTTTTGATCCCACTGATTCAGACTTTTTCTGGGGAAATATTTTATGGTTGTTTTGAGGGCAACAAAAGGAAAGGGAGAGAGCATTTAATGATCATTCTGCCATTTTGGGTCCAGAAGTTAAAGTAGGTGATTTACAAATGTTTAATCTTTGGGCTGAAAGTCTCAGGAGTGCCTGTGGTCGATACCTGGGTTTCCATGACTGTCACTTGCTTGTCTCCTGCTAGTCTCTCACTCTGTGCTGCTACTCTGCCATTCCACCTTGCTGCTGCTTCCTGAGGCTGCCCTGGGGCTTTCCTGCCTGGCCCTGCCATGGTGGGACACATAGCCAAGGCTTCAGGAAAGAGTAGAAAATGAATGAGTAATAAAAGCTCTTGTTAATGGGTCATATCAAGTGTTACAAAACTCACATGACACAAATGTTCTTATTTGTGCCTCATAACAGTCTTATAACATAGTTACTACTATTATCCTTATTTTCAATATTAGGAAACTTAGCTTCAGATAAATTACATGGCTGACCTAGGGTCAGTCTCTGGATTTGAACCCCAGCCTTCTTGGATCTGAGTCCACCAATCTACCCACTATGCTACAGTAACAAAATAGAAGTTCATAAACTTAGAGTTAGAAAGTTAGGCCAGGAAGTTCATGAGGTCCATCCCCTTCATTGGATAAATGAGGACAATGAGGCAGAGAAAGAACTTTACCTGCTCAGGGTCACATAGTTACAAAATCCTCAGGCATGCTATGAAACTAATTTTTCCTGACTCCAAAGTCCAATGTTGGCCATACACAGAGAGCAGCCAAACCAGATTAGCATGCAATTGTAAAATATTTACCAAATATATTTACCAAAACTATCGGCCAAAATAAACGAAAATACAACAGAACATAGATAATATAAATATGTGGCTTTCCTGGTTCCAAGTGCTTCCTACTTTGATTCGTCTGTATGCCTGTTTCTATTTGAGTTGGATACTGCTGCACCCTGATGTATGGGGACAAAATGTTTGATTTTTGCCTTGACTTCCTAGCATACTGGCCAGTACAAAGTTCCTTGTGATCAATTAGTCTCTCTTAGGGCAGCAAATAGAACTAAATCTGGAAAAGAAAGAAAAATAGTGGGTTTAATTGATTCAGTGAATTGGTTAGACTGATGGAAAAGTAGGTGATTCTTGGTTTTAGTCCTAGTTCCTTTGACTTCTGGAATATCATATTCCATGCCTTTCAATCCCTTAATGTAGAAGTTGCTAGATCTTGTGTTATCCTGATTGTATTTCCAGTACTTGAATTGTTTCTTTCTAGCTGCTTGCAATATTTTCTCCTTGACCAGGGAACTCTGGAATTTGGCCACAATGTTCCTAGGAGTTTCTCTTTTTGTATCTCTTTCAGGCGGTGTTCTGTGGATTCCTTGAATACTTATTTTGCCTCTGGTTCTAGAATATCAGGGCAGTTTTCCTTGAAATTCTCATGAAAGATGATGTCTAGGCTCTTTTTTTGATTATGGCTTTCAGGTAGACCCATAATTTTTAAATTGTCTCTCCTGGATCTATTTTCCAGATCAAGGTTATTTTTCCAATGAGATATTTCACATTGTCTTCCATTTTTTTCATTTTTTGGTTTTGTTTTACAATTTCTTAGTTTCTCATAAAGTCATTAGCTTCCATCTGTTCCATTCTAATTTTTAGAAAACTGTTTTCTTCAGGGAGCTTTTGAACCTCCTTTTCCATTTGGCTAATTCTGATTTTCAAAGCATTCTTCTCCTCCTTGGCTTTTTGGACCTCTATTGCTGATTCAGTTAGCCTATTTTTAAAGGTGTTATTTTCTTCAGCATTTTTGGGGGTCTCCTTTAGCAAACTGTTGACTCACTTTTCATGATTTTCTTGCATCCCTCTGAATTCTCTTAACAATTTTTCCTCCACCTCCCTTACTTGATTTTCAAAATCCTTTTTGAGCTCTTCCATGGCCTGAGATCATTGCATACATTTTTGGAGTTTTTGGATGCAGAAGCCTTGACTTTAATGTCTTCCTCTGATATTATGTCTTGGTCTTTCTCATAGGAAAGGATGCAAGAAAGTAACCTTCTATAGTCTTATTTTTTCCCTCTTTTTGGGGCATTTTTCCAGCCAGCTACTTGAATTCTGAGTCCTTTGTCAAGTGGAGGGTATACTCCAGGGACCTATAAATTCTCAGTTCCTCCAAGGTGACAAAATCAAGGGAAAGAAGTTTTCTCCTCTCCTGGCCTGCTCTCTGGGCTGGGAATAAAAACAAGCTTTTCTGCTCAGGATCTGCACGTAGGATTCCCTGTTCAGAGCCTCCACCTGCTCTACCACAGCAGCGCTCTTCCTCACTCCAGGGCCACCACTCAGGGCTGAGACCCAGATCAGCAGCTTGAATCCTTCTGGGATTTTAGGATGAGGGTTCCTAAAATGGATGCTGCTACCTCAGTGATTCCACCTCAGCAACTACCACTGCTCCTGTGTCAGACCACGTTCCCTTTTCACCCAGATGAAAGCCCTTTCTCACTGACCTTTGAAGCTGTCTTTGGCGTTTGTGGGTTGAGTAATCTGGGAACCGCAGCTGCTGATTCAGTGCCTAAAGCCTGCTCCAGTCCTGTCTGTGCAGGGTGACAAAGTCTGGGCTGTACTCTGTGGGCTGTGCTTCACTCTGAACCTAGTGCAATAGACCTTTCCTGTCAGCCTTCCATGCTACCTTGGGCTGGAAATCTCTTTCTCTCTGTCATTTTGTGGATTCTACTGCTCTATAATTTGTTGATGGTCTTTTTTTTACAGGTATTTTTGTGGGCTATGGGAGGAGACCTACAGCAGGCCCATCTTTCTCCTCCATCTTGGCTCCACCCCCAGAATTTCCTACTTACGCACCTCTTTCCAAACTTTCTGATGTTTATGGTCTCGCCCAATACCGTGTGCATTGGTGAGGGACTTTGATCTGGATTTATGGGTCTATTGTTTTGATTTTATTGTTCTGGCTGCTGTCCTCCATTTAAGGAATCATATGATTCTCATTTTTGCCTCTTTATTTAGTATCTGTTTATTTTATGATTGAGGTGTCATTGTGACTGATTTCTGTGAATGGGAAAATATACTCATGTGATCTCAGCAACTCCACTAGAATGGTAACCACGTATCCCTCTGTGCGCGATTTGCCCAAAGGACTCTGACATTGAGCTGTATCATATAGTTACACCCTCTGGGGACCCAATATGGACTGCCAATGTGAGTTTAAGTGGGGGGTTAGTGAGATATCTTCAGCATGGGAAAAGAGATTCTGAAGATCCTGGAAACTGTCAGTGTAATGTCCTATGTACTTGTCCTTCTCTGTCTCTGTCTCCACCTCCTTTTTTCTCTATAGTTGTCACTAGGCATATATAAACATACATTTATAGTTATGCCTGTATACACACATGCAAGTATATATGTTTTGTACACAAATGTATCTACACATTACTACGTGCGCATGTCTATTATGTATTCATATATTAGTCTTATCCATTGCATGTTCAGTTGTGTGTATTGTGTACATATCTATGTATATGGGTCTCTATATACACATATAGACACACATAATATATATGTTGGGATATATGTGCATGTGTACATATATATGTATGTATGTGCACACACACACACACACACACACACAGAGATATGGCTTTCCAGTCCTTTGATTTAATTGGTGTCAGGAATTCCACATGAGGGAACTCCACACTTCGTGTAATTCAGTAACTTTTCTGAAATGTTTCTCAGAGGTTTTACTCCGTATAACCTCATTTGATTCTCACAATCACAATATGAGGTACATTACATGTAAAGGATAGCATTATGCAAGTGCTATTGCTTCTGAGAGGCTGGGTGGAGTAGGAGAGTTACCTTCAGAGGCCAAAAGAAGTGGGTTCAAATCTCACCTCTGGCATTCACTGACTGCATGACCCTAGACAGAAATTTTCAGCTCTCAGTGGCCAACCCTTTACATGGTAGAAGTGCTGCTACCAAGGGTGTAGAAAGTTTCTCCTCGAGGAGCTAAACACTCCAGTGAAGTCACAGCCTCAGAATAGTAGTGTGATTACTATATTCTTCTTATCTTTGTATCCAACTTTCTATGATATGTAAAGAATCTATGGAATCTTGAACTCCCACATTGCAGATTGTGACCCCTTATTTCAACTTTGTATAGTCCCTTCTAATTAATAGCATATATTTACCTTTTTATATTTCTCTTGCTTTAATACACTTGTATTTCAGAATTTCTGCTCAGTTCTGATCTTTTCCTTATAAAAGCTTATATATCATCTATTTCATTAAAGATACGTTTTCCATTACAGGATTATAATTCATTTTATTCAATGAGTGATTTTTTTTGAAGAGGGGAAGGCAAGACAATTGGGGTCAAGTGACTTGGCCAAGGTCATGCAGCTAGTAAGTGTTAAGTGTCTGAGGTCAGATCTGAACTCCTGACTCAAGAGCCAGAGCTCTATTCACTGTGCCACCTAGCTGCCCCTGAGTGACTTATTCTTAATTTTAATCCATGTGTTTTATTCATGTGAAATATTGTATTATAGGCTCTCAGAACCCTCTGTGAGGATAAAATGAGATAATCATAAAGTGTTGTAGAAATGTGATGATGATGATGATGATGATGATGATGATGACGATGACGACAACGAAGATGGTTAGCTCTGTGAGGTATTTTTAAATTTGAATTGGAAGCTCTAGATTTTGCCTATGGCATTTCTGAGGTTTGTCATTTTGAGGTATCTTTTAAGAGATAAGCAGTGGATTTTTCTGTTTTCACTTTCCTCCTTTTTTCTAATAAGTTTAGATAGTTTCCTTTCACGGTGTCTTAAGTATGGTATTGACACTCCAAGGAACATTATCACTAGACTTAAAATCTGCGATCAACAGAACGACTAACCAGGGCTTCAAGGGACTCATGAGGAAATATGCAGCCCCTCCCATGACAGACAAACATATTTCCCAATGAAATGTGAATGCCTTGAGGAGAGGGCCACTTTCATTTTCTGCATATCCTCAACACCTAGAACCATGCCTGGAACACAGTTGAAAAATGTTTGTTGAACTATGTTAAAATGCACCAGGGAGGGCTCCCAGCTCCATAAGGTCCTTTCTGGCACTAACATTCTGTGATTCTGTGAAGTTGCCCCAAGAATCCAGCTCCTGCCATGGCTCCAGGCTTCTTGGATGTCTAACGGGGGCAGAGGAGGGAGAGGGAAGCTGTTCCAAAATGAAATCTCAACTTAGAAGTGCCAACACTCTTTGCCCATCTGTTGCCACAGCTCCCAAAGGGACAGTTTGTACACAATCTTCTGTGTTGCAGCATCGATGAGAGTGGCTTAGGTAACCAGAGCACTTGGGGATAGCTGGGGTGCCAGCCCAAAGCAGATGGTGCAAGGGTGAAATCAGGATGCAATCTGTTTAGCAAGTGTTAGTGATTTCTGAGGGACTTGAGGAAGCTGCCTGAACCCCTAGACCAGACTTTGAATGCCAGGTTCAATCCTAGCTTGATGATAAATAAGTGCCCAGGAACCATCTCTTCCCGGCCTTTTGCAAAGAGTCTTGAACCCACGAGAATTTCCAGAGCATATTTCCAGAATGGGCTTCTAAAGAAAAATAGAAACCCTGACTTTGGGTCAGTTTGGGTCACAGGGTAAAGGGCCCTTCTTCTTTTAAAGTAAACAATCCTCACCTGTCTGCACCATGTGCATCCTCCTTCCCCCCCACCTCGGCTTCCAAGATTTCTCCCATTGGCAAGCTTCTGGTCTTTATCCTCCTCCCCTCATTCTCAGTCTTGTCCAGCAGAGCATCTGTTCTCTTCACAGCTGTGGCTAGCCTGTTCTGGCTGCCTCTGCCTCCTTCCAATCTCACTCTCTCCTTCCCTCCCCACCATCAGGATCAAAATACTCTGTTTTTATTTATTTACTCCCCAGCTGTCAGGGTTGTGTCTGGGGCACTGTGGGGCAGCTCACAGGGAAATGTGAGCTGTGGAAAGGCCTCAAAACTGTCAATACTTGTAGCAACCAACATACACACCATCAACATAGCCTAGAGTCCTGTCTCCATCTGAAAGGTACTAATCTGGGAGATGGAGGTGTCAGGGTGACCCATGGGAGATTCTCCAAGAACATGCAGAGTGTCGCTGCTGCCCCCATATTTCACAGTCGGCATGGGACTGTCACACATTCCAGGAGGTAAATAAACTAATGATGATGCTTAATTGCTCTGACCCACATGTGAAGGAAGGGATCAAAGAACAGGCTAAGAAGCTTGGGTGTCCCGAAGGTATGCAGGGTGATGCACAGACTGGAAACACCTGTTTGAAAGTTCACATCTTTTCCAAGCTGGAAATCACTGCTGTGTCAAAACACTGGACAAAAACACACAGGGCAAAGGAAATTCATTGGCCCATACTTCTGTGGAGAGTGAAGTTTTGTACCCAAACTTGGCCCCTCCAATGAAATGTTCCATAAAATAGGCATTGCTCTTTAGAAAGCACTCTGGTTTACAAGGTACCATTGCAGTCACAGTTTCATGTTATCCTTAAGACCACCCAGAGAGTTAAGTGCAGTACGCACTTGATAACATCTCTGAGCAACTGAGGCTCAGGGCTGATAAGCTACAAATCGATTAAATATCAAATCTGGGTTTAGTCTGCCTACCGATTCAGTTTATTTTCCATTGTTTTTTTGAGAGTTCCTGGAACAGGATTGACACTGAATGAATACTTACTACATTATTGAACTGGTAACTTCTATTCATCTCTATGCTATACTCTCAGACTGCAGGAAGATTGTTACCTCCAACGAAGGGAAGATAGCTAAAATAGTTTGCATTTTGTCTAAGCCTAGGGCTTATCAAAATGTCCTTCACTTTTTTTTATGGAAATGGAGAGGGGGTTCAGGACCTGTGAATTAAAAAGTACAGTGAATTTCCTGGAGTAGAAACTTCCTTGCCCATTCAAACTGGTGATACATTAGTAATGTACAGTCTCAGCTTATTGTCTGGAGGACCAAGAATTTAATGATAACATTGAACTCAAAACATCACTATATAGTGCTTCCTCCAGCCTGATACCTAATAGAGGCTTAATGATTGCTTGGTAAATTAATTCTAGATTCCCTCAAACTTTTTTTTTAAATTCTGGGTGATATGATGACAATGGGATTGAAACATTATTTCCTGGGGAAAAGAAAAAAAAATTATCTCTAGGAGAGCTGAAAAATAGACCTGAAATCTAGTTTGTGGCTTACAGAAATGGACAGTTATGCCTGAATTCTTTCTCTAAGCCTTTCTCTCTCTTTCCTACTTTCTCTCCTCCTCCTTCACCTTTAAGCCATTTCCCTGTCATTGTGTTAATTCCTCTCCTTTTTTGAGCAAGCCACTTGAGATGCTGGGAATACAAAAACACAAAGGCAAAGGACCCTTGCCATCATCTTGGAAATCTAGGGAATTCAGCAGTTGTTAAGATCCTTCTCCTCAAGCAGTGCCCATCCATATCTCCCCATGTTAGCATCATGCCCTCAGTCAGTCCCAGAGCCGACATTTGGGAGATTGAGGCGTTTCACAACTGAGGTCCAGAGAGAAATGTAGATATCCCTATGATAGAACCTTAGAGGGTATGGTAGAACAAGACACTGGAGCTGACCCAGGGCTCCTTGCTAGGCTGACCTGAGTGACAGCAATCCCCAGATTCTACTAGATCTTCAGAAAATGCCCAATAATTCTATGAGCAAATTTCCTCCAATATCAGGATCTTCTGAGGGGTACCTTCCAGATATGGGGGTCAGCCTGCTGTAAGGTATGGAACTAGAAGCAGGAGATGGAAGGTTAAGTTTAGAGAAAGCAAATCCATCAATTGAACTGAAATTTAGAATACCAAAAATGAATTAAAAAAGAAAAGTGAGGACCAGATTGTAAAAGGCTTGAAGTCCAAAACTGAAGATATGAAATTTTATCCCATAGGTAAGAGGGAGTTACTGGTGATTCCTAAATAACAGAATTACAGAAAGAGACTGGAGTTTTCAGAGAACTATTTTGGCATCCATTGGGAACATTAAGTAGAAAGGAAGAGACTGAAAACAGGAAGAGCAATTAGGCTATTGTAATCTAAACAGCATTTTTAGGATGCTGTTTGATGAATTAGGATACATATCTTGTAAGTGGAAAGATTCATGTGGCATTTCAGGCCTTGGTCATTTCCTCTGTCCCTGTTTGCCACACAAAGGAGCAGCATGTAGTACTTACAGGAGGCAGAGAGATGGCCATCTGGACACTCCACTGGACAGACAGGGTTCCTAATCCTTTGGAATTTAAAATCTGGAATGCAACCCACTGATGCAAACAACATGTTTAGTCCTTTGGCCAAAAAGTCAATGCTTTTGCTCTTTTGCCAAGTCCAACTTCAGTCTTCATTCTCCTGGCTCCCTTTGCCTCATTTGATACTACTGACCACACCTTTCTCCTTGAAAGCCCTTGTTCCCTTGTATTCTATCGTGCAACATATTTCTGGTCCCTCTATACAGCAGACAGCTCTATATCTCCTTTATTGAAGAAAGAGTTCCTCTTCCCAAAGCAATAGCTGTGACCCCAATGTGGTGACTGCAGATTCTTTACTCTTCTACATTTTTTCTGTCCATATGCAAATTAATTATGCCTCATAGTTTCACCTCTGACCTCTATGTTGATGATTTTAAAATAAGTATCTCTAACCCTGACCTCCATTCCCAAATCTCCAGTTCCCTTTGGGACTCCTCCATTTAAGAATCCCCCTATTTCTTCATGTATACAATACTAATCTCATCATGTCTCCCGGAAAATTTTTCCTGCTAACTTCCTTGTTTCCTTCATTGACATTTTCATTTCTCCAATTCCCATATGCCCTTGTTTGATTTTTCTCTCTCCCGTTCTTTAAATATAATCAGTCATCAAATCTTGGAAATGATTCATTTGAAATGTCTCTTCCATCCTTTGTGACAATCCCCATAGCCCCAACCCCAGTTCAGACCCTGATCATGTAATACATGGGATAGGAAATTAGTACCTTAATTGATCTCCTTGACTCGATCTTCTTGCCTCTGGTAACACTTTTCTCTAATTGATTAATCCATAAACTATGAACAAGTGAAACTTTCTAAAACACAACTTTATGAAGCTATTTAACTTATAATTTCTTTAAATTTATTTTTCTCCACTGTACAATCTTTTACACATACAATATAACAAATATTTTTGAATCAATGGATATCCCAATAAATGGGAGTTTCAATTTGTGCTTTTTGTTTATGCAATGTTTGCTTTATCTACAGTCCTTCAAATAGTTTTGGAAAGCTTGTTTGTAGTATCATAGGATGCTGATTCTAAAGCTGGGACATGTCTCAGTAGTCAAAGAGTTCAATCTCCTTACATTGTGTCAAGGAAATCAATGCCCATGCAAATATAAAATCATATAGCTATCAAGTATCAGAAGTAGGGTTTGAATTCAGGTCCTCTGACTTCAGAACCACAACTTTCCCCATCATACCACAATGGATCTTTAGCTTTCTTGTTCCCAAAATTTCTTTTCTCCAAGTTCAATATGACTACTTCCTTCAACATGTCTCATCATATGGTATAATCTTATGGCTCCAAGAAGCTGTAGCATGTGCAGCAGCCATATCCTAGTAAACTGTATCCATGGATGGGCTAAACCAGGGTGAGGGTAATCAATAGGCCTCAAAATCATCAGTGAGTTGGGGGGGGTTGTCTACCCCAGGTATGTGAAGACTTCACCTGGAAGAATGAACAGATGAGAGCAATTTGTTTTAATGGCCATGGAGGTAGTTGAAGCAAGTGATATGGAGCACTTAGAGCTTGGTGAGATATCAAAGATGCTAAGCTCATCCTTTGCTTCCTGGTCTATGGTCAGCCATCTTGACTTTTGTCTTACCATTGAACTTTACTGATCCTGGAAGAGAGGCCTCCCTTAAATCTAATTCATGTGCAAGTCAAGACATAACCTGTGATGCCATTGGCCCTCTTTGAAAATTGTGAAGAACAAGACCAATAATGTTATGGTCCTTAACCATCAAAAGTGCCCTTAGTTGGACACTATGAAGTGTGACAGTGTTATTTCTAGAATTTTGCACCTACAACTGAATGTGGTCCTCCAGATGTAGCCTGCCTGGAGTGGAGCACAGTATTGTCCCTATAGTGAACTTAGTCCTGGATTCCAAGCCTCCATGAATACAACTGGACATTTTGTTAGCTTTTGTCCTGGCAGTCCATTGAAACACCAAGTAGTGTTTTTTAAAGAAAATTATTTTTATCCATATCTCATCTGTTTTAGAGTAAACTTTCAAAGCTTTATTTTTTACATCTAAGAGTAAAACTTTATATTTATCCCCATTAAATTTAATCTCATTCTTCTTATTTCAACCTTCTCCTATGGCTAATTTCTCACCCTGGATAATCCTTTGAACTATAGTCCCTAGAATTATACTACCAATTAATGAGAGGCCCTAGTCAGGCTAACTTGAATCTTTCATCTGTTCCTCTCACTCTCCATTCTCGTCCACTTCTTTACCAACTGCCATCTACAATGAAGATCTCATCCCAGTTTTCCTTCATGTGTTGATTTCCTTCACTATAACTGAGGTCCTTAAGGGTAAGAACTTTTTTATTTGCCTTTTATTTTTATACCCTTATTATCATACCTGTCAGCATTTAATAAGTCTTTATTTCTCTATGTTATTCAACTTCATTTAATTTTATACTATGCCTAAAACTTTTGGGATCCTAACTCTTGCATCCAAAGTACTTTCTCTTCATTCCTGCTTCATGTTATCAATAAATTTGAAAAGAATGTCATCTCACAATTATTCATGTCACTGATTTTGTTGATAAAGAAGTAGAACAGTATAGTCAATCACTGGTCCCATGGGGTGTTCCACTGAAGACATCCTTTCAAATTAACATTGAACTTGGACATTCAAGCAATGATGAATATATCTGACTATAGCACTATGGTGCTCCCAAGTCTCCTTTTCTATAAGAACAGCAAAAGATAGTTTATAAAAAATTGCTGAAGTGTAGAATTAGTTTATGCCCAATATCCCATTGATCTTCAATTCTCAAATCTACCACCTAGGATCATTCTACTAAATACACATTTTCTGGACTATTTAATAACTTCATACTGGGTTACAAGTGAGTTACAATCTTCATGAGTAGAGATACTGATGAATGAATCTTACAAATAGTGAATTAATAGTTTAGTAAAGGGATTGTTGTGTCCATCCATTTTTGAAGAGGACCATGGCATCAGAGAAATGATGGCATGACTTGCACTTGGCTTTGTTTTGAGTGAGTGAGGGCTGTGCAACGTCACTAGCCTCACTTTCTCCTCCAAAGCCATTTGGGTCCAATGGCCAGATATTCATCGGGACAACTCGAGATGGGACAGGATGCAATGGGAGACCTTGGCCTGTTAGGCTAAGACCTTTTCAGGTATTCACTTAAAGTGAAGTAATGCCCATTCAGTGAATAGCCCTCTTTAAAAGGTAGTCAGGTGATGGCCCTTTTAAATAGAAAAGTAAAAATAAATAAATAAATCATATTGGGATGGATAAATAAGAAAGAAACGTGCTTTTGTAAGGTATTTGGCAGAGGAACAGATAATTCATTGCAAAAAATACAAATAGATAAGTGATTCAACAATAAAGATGATGAAGTTTTCCATATGGCTATGTCCTGATTGTTTCAAACACTGAGCCACTATGAGGCTTCCATAAAGAGATGTCCAGTCACTGGAAATATATTTGATTCATCATGCACACTTATAAAACAAAGTAGATAAAAAGTTAATATTATTCAGACTTTCCTTTGTAGTCAATATGTTGAGTTATTTTTTGTATTTTCTGATCTTGGACTGAAGCTTCATATAAAAAATATATAGACTCTAAACTGAATTGTAAAATTGTACGGTGCTAGCATGATATCAGAACACTTCCTACTACCAAAAGTTCATCTTTCAAATGGAAAAGCATCCTTTTCAGGCTGCCCATGTGGTTGCAAACAAGATGACTGCAGAAGAAATAAAGATTTAGGTAGATCCTGTTTATGTCCCAGGCAGTATTTAGGATAAGGTCTTCTTGGATCAAAGTCTGGCAATGTGGCCTCTATGTAATGCCACCAGTATGATTTTTTTCATGTTGTTAGGAACATTATAAATATGTGTTAAACTTAAATAAAATGCTAATGGATTAAATAAAGCATCTGTATTTTTGTTGTTAAAAGTGTAATAAAGCATAGGATTAGATGGACTTTTTGTTAATATGGTAATTTGTAATCATTTAAAACCAGGAGACAATATATGTAATGGAGATTATCTAGAAGCCTTTCCAGTGAGATCAGGTGGAATCAATAATTATTAAAACCCCCTAACACTTAATCTAGTGGCAGGAACTATCACTATTGAAACACAAGGAAAATAAATTGGAAGAATTAACTTAAGAACTCTTTTGCAGATATTATGATAGTTACCATAGAAAACCCTAGAGAGTAAACTAAAATTTAATTTAATCAATTAATAACTTCAGCAAAGTTGAAGGATATAAAACAAACCAATGTAAACCACTGATACTTCTATTACCACCAAAACCCAGCTGGAAAACATAAAAAGGAAAATTGGGAGATTACTCACCAAAACATGAGTAATATAGATAAAACTATCAAAAAAACCACTTTAGAGAAATTTAGTTTTAAATAACTAGAGAAATACCCATTGTTCATGAGTATGCTGGACCAATGTAATGAAAAGAATAGTGCTGCCTACATCAATCTATTATTTAGTGCTGCACCAAATCCTCAAAGGATCACTTTATAGAATATGAAAAAAAAAAATTAGCTGTATCTGGACAAAACAAACAAACAAACAAAAAGATAAAAAAATCCAAAGGGAATTTTTTTCAAAGCAAATATGCATTTTTTCTGACTATCCCTGATCTCAATCTATGCTCAAAGCAGTAATAATTTTTCTTTTAATGATACTGGTTGAAACTATAGAGTGATCAGTGAGTGCAACAGATTATTTATATAATGTAAAGAAGGAGAAAACATGTGAAGCCTACTTTTTTTAAAATAAACTCAAAAACTACTAAAGTAAGCACTCAGTATTCAAAAAATCTTCAGGGAAAACAGTCTGGCAGAAAATGATTTTAGAGCAATATTTCCCACCCTATACTAAGATTTGCCCTAAATGGATAGCTGGTACATATAAAGGGTGACATGTTAAGCAAATTAGAGTAACTATGAAGACTTTTCCTGTCGGATCTGTTGGTGGATGGAAAGGTCCCAACCAAATGAAGGTTATAGAGAATCAGAGAAAATATCATGAAGAATTTTGATCAATTTTTAATGACTCAAACAAAACCAATGAAACTAAAATGAGACAGGAAACAGTTAACCGAGGAAAACAAATCTCTGATAAGAATTTCATTATGAAGATACATATGAAACTGCTATGAATTTAAAAGAGTTATTCTTCAGTTGATACATGAATGAAGGATAGAAATAAGCATGCAAATTATTAATGTGGATATGAAAGTTATCAACAGTTATATGAAAAATGTCCCAAATTATTAACAGAGAAATGAAAATTGGAGCAATTTTGAGGTTCTATCTCATACTCAATGAATTGAAAAAGTTAACAGAAAGGCAAAATGAAATATGTTTCAGGGGCTGCAGGAAAATAAACACATTCATATTGATGAAGCTGGGTATTTGCTTTACCATTCTGGTAAGCACTTTGGAACTCTGCTCCACAGAACTAAGCTATACATATGGGGTGGATCCTTTCATATTACTTCCATAACTATTCTCCAAAAATATTAAAGAAAAGGGGAAAGGACACATATGTACAGAAATGTGTTGTCATACTTTTGGCAGTGGAAAACAACTGGAAAACAAGGGAGCTTCCATCAACCGGGAGTGGTTGAACATGTTATGGTATATGAATATAATGGAAAATTCCTGTGCCATAAGGAATCACAAAGGAGAAGGATTCAGAGAAACCTAGGAAGATTTGAATGAACTGATGAAGAAGTGAGGATAACGATTTATGCAGTAACAATACTGTTCAAACAAAAGACTAAAGGACTCTAGGTGGCAGAGTGGATTGAGCACTGAGTCTAGAATCAGAAAGACCTGAGTTCAAAGCCCATCTCAGACTGTCCATGTGTGTTGCTGGGCAGGTCATAACTTCTATTCACCCCTGTTTCCTCAATAAAAAATGGGAATAATAATAATAATAATAATAATACCTGCCTCACAGAGTCTTTATGAGGATGAAAGAAAATAACATTTATAAAGTACTTAACACAATACATGGTACATAATTGGTGTTTACTAAATATTTATTCCCTTCTCTTCCACTGTCTTCCCAAAGGAGAGGGCCCATCCCTTCATTGCTCATCTTGACTTGAGCATAGCTTTGAGAAACTCTCTTTTTATCCTTCATCTCCACTACCATACCACCCATGCCTTAGTCCATCCTTGACCTCAGTACATATGTTTTTGGAGAAGCACACCTTTCCTCTCTATCTTACCTCTACATGTCCCTGCTTTTCTATTTTCTATATGCCTTCTTTAAGGACAACCTCGTCTGATGTCTTCCTAAACAATAACTAATTTTCCTGGACACCCATCCCATTCTCTTTTCTTTATCATCATAGACATAGATCATTCTATGGTCAGAATTTCACTTTTGAGACTCTTCTATCCTTTTTAGAAACTCTGGGCTTAGACTCCTTTTAATTATTCTCAGGAACCTCTCAAAACCTACTTTCCAAAATTCTGTGAACTATTGTAAACTCTCAAACTCTTAAAATTTACTCCTGTAAGCTCTGAGATGATTTTCCTCTGAGGATCTCCTCACTTTCTCTTTGCCACATAGCATTTTCTTTTAAGTAGATACACAGTATAGACATAGACAAATGTAGACTCGCACAATGCAATGCTACACTTCAGCTGAAAATAAACTGCTTATGAGTGTTCTCTGCCAGTCATCTGGGCAAAATCATTAATCACCCTTTGTGAGTGTCCAGTGGCTATTTGCAAAGCTATGCAACTATGATGAAATAGATGTGTGAATGACAGTGGGGAACAAATCTGATGAGGATCTGAAACAAGATAGTGAGGTTAAAAGACAAGTCCCATTAAACAGGTGTTAAATTGGTGACTCCAAGCCCACATACTAGGCCCTATCTGTGTACAACCATGTCAGTTGTCCTGATTTTCCTTCTGGATACCCAAGGGCTAGAAAAAGAAGAGAGGCGATGGACCAAAAGAGGGTGACATGGGTTTAGAATAAAGTTACATAAGATACATGGGCTTGAAGAAGACAAACCATGTAAGTCACTCAGGCTAAATGTGGACAGGGTAGCTAAGCAATGACTAATTGGGGGCAATAATGATATTCAGATACTTGTAGGCTGATGTAAATACCAAGGAGGGAGAGGAATTGTTTACCACAGTACAGGAGAGTAATGGGATGAAGTCAAGAAAGGAATATATTAGTCTGAGTATCTGAATGGATCTTCTGACAGTGAGAATTAATTGTATTTGCAGGTAAAAGGTGAGAGGAATGTGACTCAGAATGTTTCTGATAGAGCAGGTCATCCTACTTAAGTGCTTCCATAAGGGAAGTATTATTTTTTTATTTGAATCTCTTAGTTGATTACCTTCTTAAGTGATATATGCAACTTTTCCCCATCCATATCCCTAATTCTTTCATACTCTCATCAATGGAAAAAGCTCAGAAATTTTTCTCACCAGGAAAAGGGAGATGAACTTAATTAACTATTATACATCAATAAAAAATAAATAGTCAATCTATAATGTCAATCATGACTGGATAGCCATTTAAATTCATAATGAGTCAATTAGATAATTCTAGTTCACTGAAATCTGGGCAGCTAAGTGGTAGATCTGAAAGACTCATCTTCATGAGTTCAAATTCAGCCTCAGACACTACGTGTGTGACCCTAGGAAAGTCGCTTAACCCAGTTTGCCTCAGTTCCTCAGCTGTAAAATGTACTGGAGAAAAAGATGGCAAACCGCTCCAGTGTCTTTTCCCAGAAAATCCCAAATAGGCTCACAAAAAGTTGTATATAACTGAAATGACTCAACAACAGTAAAATTCACAAAAAATGAATATTTTTACATAAAATTTTATTTTAAATTTCAAATTATGCTCTTCCTTCTCCCTCATCCTCCAGTCAATGGAAAAGTAAGAATAAATAAAACACAATATGATATATCTAGATATAAGCATATTTCTACATTAACTATGTTGCCCTCTCTCCTAAAAATGCAAGAAAAAGAAAGAAGTAAAAGAAAATGTGCTTCAGTTTTCACTTTCACAGTTTTCAGAGTTCGTAAGGACTAGATAACTACACATTTTCTCTTCAGTACTTTGGAACTGTGATTGTGTTGATTAGTGGTCCTAAGTCTTTTTTTTTTATTAATTTTTAACATTTATTTTCACACAATTTTGGGTTACAAATTTTCTCCCCTTTTCTCCCCTCCCCCCCCAGACCCAAGCTTTCTAATTGTCCCTGTAACCTATCTGCTCTCTCCTCTATCCTCCCTCCCTGCCCTTGTCTCCGTCTTCTCTTTTGTCCTGTAGGACCAGATAGCTTTCTTGACCCCTTAACCTGTATTTCTTGTTACCCAGTGGTAAGAACATTACATTTGGTCCTAACACTTTGAGTTCTAACCTCCTTAGCTCCCTCCCTCTCCACCCCTTCCCCTTGAAAGACAGGCAATTCAATATAGGCCATATCTGTTTACTTTTGCAAATGATTTCCATACTGGTTGTGTTGTATAGGACTAATTATATTTCCCTCCATCCTATCCTGTCCCCCTTTACTTCTATTTTCTTATGGTCCTTTCCCTCCCCATGAGTGTCGACCTTGGATTGCATTCTCCTCCCCATGCCCTCCCCTCCATCCTCCCCCCCACCCTGCTTGTGCCCCTGTTCCCCACTCTCCTGTATTATGAGATAGGTTTTCCTATCAACATGAGTGTGCATTATATTCTTTCCTTTAGTGGAATGTGATGAGAGTAGACCTCATGTTTTTCTCTTGCCTCCCTTCTTTATCCCACCACTAATAAGTCTTTTGCTTGCCTCTTTTATGAGAGATAATTTGCCCCATATAACTTCTCCCTTTCTCCTTCCAATATTTCTCTCTCACTGCTTGATTTCATTTTTTTTTAAGATATGATCCCATCCTCTTCAATTCACTCTGTGCACTCTGTCTCTATGTATGTGTGCGTGTGTGCATGTGTGTGTGTGTGTACTCCCACCCAGTGCCCAGATACTGACATGTTTCAAGAGTTATAAATATTGTCTTTCCATGTAGGAATGTAAACAGTTCAACTTTAGTAAGTCCCTTATGATTTCTCTTTGCTGTTCGCCTTTTCATGGTTCTCTTCATTCTTGTGTTAGAAAGTCAAATTTTCTTTCCAGCTCTGGTCTTTTCATCAAGAAAATTTGAAAGTCTTCTATTTCATTGAAAGACCATTTTTTCTCCTGAAGTATTATACTCAGTTTTGCTAGGTAGGTGATTCTTGGCTTCAGTCCTAGTTCCTTAGACTTCTGGAATATCCTATTCCATTCCCTTCTATCCCTCAATGTAGAGGGTGCCAGATCTTGTGCTATCCTGATTGTATTTCCATAATACTTGAATTGTTTCTTTCTAGCTGCTTGCAATATTTTCTCTTTCACCTAGGAATTCTGTAATTTGGCCACAATGCTCCTAGGAGTTTCTCTTTTTGGATCTCTTTCATGCGGTGTTCTGCGGATTCCTTGAATATTTATTTTGCCTTCTGGTTCTAGAATCTCAGGGCAGTTTTCCTTGATAATTTCATGGAAGATGATGTCGAGGCTCTTCTTTTGATCATGGTTTTCAGGTAGTCCCAGAATTTTTACATTGTCTCTCCTGATTCTATTTTCCAGGTCAGTTGTTTTTCCAATAAGATATTTCACATTATCTTCCATTTTTCGAATCTGCGCGTTATGTTCTGAGATATCTGTCTTTCTCGAAAAGTCCTTAGCGTCCATCTGTACCATTCCACTTTTGAAAGATCTATTTTCTTCAGTGAGCTTTTGAATCTCCTTTTCCATTTGGTTAATTCTGCTTTTGAAAGCATTCTTCTCCTCATTGGCCCCTTGCACCTCCCTTGCCAACTGAGTTAGGCTAGTTCTCAAGGTGCCAATTTCTTCAAGATTTTTTTGGTTCTCCTTTAGCAGGGAGCTGATCTGCTTTTCATGCTTCTCCCTCATCCGTCTCATTTCCCTTCCCAGTCTTTCCTCCACCTCTCTAACTTGATTTTCAAAATTCCTCTTGAGCTCTTCCATGGCCCAAGCCCATTGGGTGGGCTGGGACACAGAATCCTCGATTTCTGTGTCTTTGCCTGATGGCAAGCATTGTTCCTCCCCATCAGAAAGGAAGGGAGGAAGTGTCTTTTCTCCGGTAAAGTACCCTTCAATAATTTTATTTCTTTTCCCTTTTCTGGGCATTCTCCCCAGCCAGTGACTTGACCTCTGAATATTCTCTTCACACCCACCTCGCCTCCTGGCCCTCCCAGCCAGCGTTTGGGGACTGGGATTCAAATGCTGCTTCCCGCCTTAGGGCTTTTGGCGGGGGCAGGGCTGCTATTCAGTGTGAGAATTAAGTTCAGGTGGTCAGGGGCAGGGCCGCCTCTCAGGCTCAGTTCCCTCAGGGGGTTTATGTACAGACCTTCCACAATGGATCCAGGCTCCCGCCTGCTTGGGGAGCCCCTGTCTGCAGCCACCTCTCAGCTTCTACCTCCCGGGGGGGGCCCGAGCCATGGGGGCACCCCACTCCCCTCTCAACCCGCCAAAGAGACTTATCCACCCCCGTCAGTCACCTGTTGGTGGGGGGGGCCCGTGCCGCTGCTGAAGATCCCGCCTCCGGAGCCCTCTCAGATCTGTGCCTCTTGGAGCCGTGGCCGCCACCGCCGCTGCCGCAGGTCCGGGCTGGGCTCCGTGTCTGCAGCACGACGGACCTTTTGCGAGAGGTTTGCAGGTCCCTCTGTGGGTGGGGGGACCCACGTGGCCGCTGGAGATCCCGTCCCCGTAGCCCTCTCGGATCTTCTCCCCTCAGTGTCGAGGCCGCGGCAGGGCCGCACTCCGCTCCCCGTCCCGGCGCCCAGTCCGCGGCACGAAGGACCCCCCGCGAGAGGTCCGCAGGTCTCTCCGGAGCAGG